>NC_047074.1:13414372-13719328 GCF_902459465.1 Asterias rubens | reverse complement strand
CCCAGTGACCAGGGGTAAAAATGATGGAAGTGTTTGAGAAGCCCTTCGGGTGTGAAAAGCGGTATATATTAAAACTTGTTTATTGTTTTATTTACCGAACTTGGTCTGTTGCGCTTGGCCACGATTCGCCACATATTAATCAACTACAAACAACTATTTAACACAGTTTACTTTGTCTGTCGCCCCCCAGTGTCCTCAAGTCTGTCATCTGCTATACCTTCTCACAAGGAAACAAGACGTTCTTGCTTTTAGAGTTCACCGCCTTCTTAGTCTTCAGAAGAGAGTGGTAAGATCAACCTGTTGAAATGAAAAAATTTTTTCGTCATGACCAAAAATTTGAAAAAAGAATATTGTTCGACAAGATGATGTTTGCATAATCAAAACCGAGAATTTTCTCTTATAATTTTTCAGGGAGTCCAACCTCACATCACAGGCTTACTCTCAGTCTACAAGATGTACCGCCCCCATCTTGTTTCCCTGGTGGCTCCGCCCACTCAGAGGGTGTACTTTCGTCTGACTGTTAAGGCGTGGTCAGCGGAGGTCGACAAGGTCAAAGAGCGGTTACGGAATCGTGAAGAAGGCTCAGAGGCTGCTGCTCTGGAGAGGTTGCATGGTCCTGCGCAAGAGTCAACACAGGTTCGTAATTATAATCTTTATCCCCCATACAATACTATACAAATAATTCATGTTTATGAGTGCAATTTTAAGAATATTTCTACGAGTTAAAATATGGAATGTGCTCGAGTTGAATTGAACATTCTCTCTTCCGTATACCAACCAGGGTTCTAGTGGATGATACCCATGCCAACATCCCTACAGACTGTGAAGGGGGTAACCCTGTTTCAGCCCAAGGAGTGTGTGGCAACGAGCCCTGGTGGCAGTTGATTAGGGTCAATAGCCAAAATCAGGGCCTAAGTTCGTGGCTCTGCGCTGGCTGTGTAAGAGTACGCTTGCGCACATGCAAAATCTCCCTGCTAAACCGGAAATACTCTTGACATAACCGGAAATACTCTTGACATAAGCGCAGAATTCCCTGCTTCCGTAAGAAGAGCCATGAAATTGGGCCAGGTTAGTGGAGCCCTGCTGGCCTTGAAGAGACCGTCTGTTGCAACCACTCCTAAACAAATATTTTACAAAAATTTAAAAATAATAATAAATAATAATAATAATGAGAACTTATAAAGCGCCCAAATCCATCAAAGTGCTCATGGCGCTAAATACAAAGAATAATATTTACATGTACAATAACCAAAATTGAAACGTAAGCCTAAGCTAAGAAGAAATCCAGAACATGTTTTTGAAGAGAAATACAATACAAATGCAATATCAAAGAAAACATCGAAGGGTAGAAATCAAACCATTTTCTCAAATACTTGGTTGAAAAGATGTGTCTTAAGGTTTTTCTTAAATTGTGTTAAAGAAACGGATGATTTTACTAGTGATGGCAATTTGTTCCATAGGCGTGGGGCAGCATGTGAGAAAGATCGTGTCTCCCCATGAATGATTGGATATGGGCTCAATAAGGAGACTAGAATTGTAAGACCGGAGTTTGCGAGGAGGATTGTATGGTTTGAGTAGATCATCAATATATGCAGGGGCATTGTTGGTGAGTGATTTATACACAAAAAGCAGAAGTTTATACTTAACTCTACTGCTTACGGCTAACCAGTGTAATTCTACGAGGTAAGGTGGAAAAGGGTTTGATCAACAATTTTTATTTCTTTTCTTTTTTTCCGCTTCTCTAGAAATCCAAGAAGAAGAAGATAGAGGTCATCCCCAAGGTCAGTTCCTCGCTGATGTCACAAGATGGATCAGGGGATGCTGGTTACCAACTACCTGGTTCCCCTCAGGGCAAAGTACCCCTGCAACACATCAAGACGTTTGAGGACTTACTACAAAATATGAATAGATTGGAGGTAAATGAGAGTATAGATTTGAGTATTTTTGTTGAATGGGAAGGTATATGTTTGGGAATCACTCTTTAAACTAATGGCAATAAAAAGTACAACAATTGTTTTGATGGTATACAGGGTTTTAAAATCATTTCACTGTGAAGTACTGTGGTATTGGACAAATTAATCAGTTTATAATATTTTATTCTGAGAAGTGTTACTGACAGCATGGAGCTATGCTGACAGTAACATATCTCAAGTTGTGTATTTCAATTACGGATTATTCTTTCTGTGCAGACAAAAACACTCCATATCTCAAAAACTCGACCACATTTTGAGATTAAATATTCACAGATTAGTTTTATTGTACACATCTGCATTTACGCAGGATAAAAACAAATAGTATACATTGCCTTTAAATTCAATGTGCTTTTTATGATTTGTTTCAGCTACCTGGTCAGATAGCGGCAGTATTAGAATCCCCGTACCTCCAGCATGCTATCTGTTGCCATTCAGAACAACACACTGTACAAAGATTAAGCTTCTGGCTTTATCAAGTCTTACATCAAGGTAAGGCGTCTCCTAACACAAGAAAAACACTTCCACTCTGGTTACGGTTCGAATCCCTCCTGAGCAGTATGCCTGTGGATTTTGTTTCCATGACCTGTGCTGAGCTTCATGAAGCCTGTAAGCACAAAAACTTGCTAAACACAGAAAAGTATTGCTTAGTAGAAGTAGGTTGCCAGCCAAAATTAAATTAAATTTACATTACAGTGACTGGTGCCCCACCACTCAGTCTTTTGCTAAGCAAAGAAATTTGTCAAGCAGTATTTTCTGCTGAACAGCTTTAAGAATCTGGCCCCTGGGGAGGGGCACTAAAGCACAGTTTATACTTCATGTGAAAGCTAAAGCAAAGCAATTTTTTTGCTTCATAATTAGAGAAAAAAACCGGTATGTGCCGATTGTTGCTTCACCTGTAGGTTGACGATTGTTGCGTTACCTGTAGGTTGAAAAAAGCAATGACCCTTTCTATACAAATTATTGACCAGTAAGTTTTCAAATCTCTTATCTGCACACATTTTCCGTGGTTGTTTGCTCATGTTAAATCAGTACAGAGAGAGTTTTTTTTTAAGACACAAAATAATATGCAATCATTTGACTTGTGTATTTTTGTTTTCTAGAACTACTGGATAACTCATCGGATGGTCCCAACTCAAGAGCAGAGAGATTGCTTCAGACTCTGATCAACTTTACCGACTTCTTGCACGTAAGAGACTGCCCAAATATTTCAACATTTTCAAGGTCCTTTTCAAGACCACTTTCCTCGCCGAAAGTTGTACTCAGATCTTCCACCTTTTGCTAAATCTGCAGAAAGTTCCCTGAAAACAAACCAATCTTTCCGTATTCAGATGAATATGGATATTTTGTTCCCTGGTTCCCTTTTATAAAGTACCGGTCCCACTGGTCTTTTTAAACCGTCACCCTGACGAGATGAAAACCAGAAGTCAAATAAGAATTGGATTCAAATAAGAATTATTGAAAAGAAATTCGAATTTTGTGAAAGTTTGCTAAATTTTCAATTTCTAACTGATTCTGTTGTACCCTACCGCTGTTTCATATACAGGAAGACGTTCCAGTGTGTGAAAACTTTCTGGTCAAGTATCTCCACACATGGAACGGTTCAGATTATAGGCCATACATCCTGAGGCTCATCACCAGATTCAGAATGTACCCGTTCCAGAGTAAGTTTACGTTTTTCGATTTAAAGGCATGGACACTATTGGTAATTACTTAAAATAATTGTAAGCATGAAAAATTACTTGGTAACAAGCAATGGAGAGCTGTTGATAGTATAAAACATTGTGAGAAACGGCTGCCTCTGAAGTAATGTTTTTCACTAAAATATTTGAATTTGATTTTGAGACCTCAGATTTAGATTTTTTTGAGGTCCCGAAATCAAGCATCTGAAAGCACACAACTGCATGTGACAAGGATGATCTTTCGTTCGTTATTATCTTGCAACTTCAACGACGAACTGAGTTCAAATTTTCACAGGCTTGTTATTTTGTGCATATGTTGAGATACACCAAGTGAGAAGACTGGTCTTTGACAATTACCAATAGTGTACAGTGCCTTTGAATTCAAGCAATCTTGGTTGTCTAGGTGGTGAGACACTGCTCTAGAATTGCACAGGTCGTGAGTTCAAATCCCACCCAAATTATATGCCTGTGATTTTATTTTGTTCATAGAACTAGGTAGAGTACTGAGTATACAATGCTAACACACATCGGTGTGTGTGGGTAAAACCAAAGTCAATATTCTTCATCCCAGACCGATCCAGTAGGCTCCGCCCACGACGCACGTGTGAGTAAGAGCACATGGGGCTCTCCAATGCCTTTCTGCACAACTCTGCTGCGCGCGCAAAGATACGCGCATGCATGTCGGACCTTATTTGTCGGACCTTCGTTGCGTTGTGATTGGTCAATACGCAATGGGGCGGAGCTTAATGGATCTGTCTATTTTAACATTATTAATATTATTTACAACTTTCCAGAGTTGAACGACCTGATCCTTGAGCCGCTGCGGTCTTTATTCTTTTGCTCGTCCGTGTTCTTCAAGTGTCAGATCATCTACACACTGACGGAGCTTCTTCGTAACTACGTGTCCATCGAGCTCCCTCGCCATACCAACACAATCTGCAACCAAGCTGTTAAAGATGCTTCGGAGATCCAACACACAGGGGACTCTCTTCGTGCACAGACTCAGTAAGACCCTCCCCTCAACAAAAATAATAATTCAAAGGAACATTACAGAACTAAGTTATGCTAACAAAACAGTTGTTAGCAGTGTAAGCACTTTATGTAATTCACCCTATACATAAACTGACAAACCTGTAGAAGTTTGAGATCGATCGGCTATCTGGGTCACGAGAAAGTAGTGAAAACCGATAACACATTTTGCATGACATTGATGCAAAAAAGAAAAATGAATAAAATGCTAAACTCCAAATCTGTGATCTTAGGCAAGATTTTCTTCTTACCAATTCTGTAATGTTCCTTTAAGATGCAACATGACTTTCATACAGGTCCAGGTGCCATTCACTGCTTGTAGATCAACATATAATGGGGTCATTGTGATGGGGTCATTGTGATGGGGTCATTGTGATGGGGTCATTGTGATGGGGTCATTGTGATGCTATAAGAACAATTACCATAGGACACTTCTTATATGCAGAGAATTATGCTATTTATAAATTCATAATAATCATTGCTATTTCATTTTTTGTTTCGACTCTTTCAGAGTGTCCGTCTTCGAGGTACGTGTAGACAATTTCCAGGCTCTGCATACCATTCAAGAGTTGACGACGTACGTCGACAGAATCAGCGGTCTCGGACTCATTATTGAAAAAGACAACGTGCTACTCATGCATTATGTGCTAGAGTTCTTCGAATTGGTAAGATGGTTTTGACATCAACGTTTTGTTCCGTCAATTAAACTCATTTTTGTGGCTTGTCGTGGCTGAGCGGTCTGAATCACTGGACCCAAGCTCTGGTGTTGTCAGCAGCAAAAAGAAGGGGTTCGTGCCTGTATTCCTGGTTTGATTGGCTGCATATTGCAGCTACATATGAAGCCATTATTATTTTTATTATTATAAACAGATATCGTGTCTTCATCTACGATACGCAGTTCCTTTTGCGTACGTCCCGTCGTCTGGTACTTTCTACAGGGCTCTGTTTGCCAGTAACGCCATGTCCTGTTCTCGGCTCTGTAAAATCATCTGCAAGTATGTGTTTCTTAAGCTTTTGAGCAGTTTATTATGTTTAGCATAGCAGAAATCCGCCAGTTAGGGAGAATTTGCAAATCGCAGTAAAACAAATGTTGTATTTTGCTCTCAAAGTGAATTTTATAATTTCTTTGAGTTCTAGAATCAAAGAATCTTTTGTAATGGAAAGTTTGTTAAAACATTAAGTACCAGCACTAATACAAAGTCAGCCTAGTTTAGAGTAAAAAAAATACTCCTCCCCCCTGTTTTGTTTGATTTTTCTGTCATCAAATTGTACCGTTTATCTAGTATGAAAGATTTGTTCAAACTATCTTATTAAATTTGTTTGATTTTTTTAATTTTTTTTTTACAATTTTCATTAATTTCCCCCCCTTCCCCCCCCCTGTAATAGTTACAAAGATGCATTTCAAGCCCTGAAGAAGATGGTTTCCAATGAGGAGTCTGACCTTCTGTTCACGGTAAGATTGTTATTTATTTCTATCGTGCATTTCCTAAGAAATTGTCATTGCAATTTGAACATTGTTACCCCTAGTCACTGGGCCATTTATTTCATTCCTTATACCATTTCAGCTTCCTTGGGCAAATATCTGTTCTTCTATGTATGTAGCACACTATGCAAAATCAATCACAAGAACCATCTCTGCCCTCACAGGTACCCATTTACCCCTGGGTGAAGAGAAGCAATTATATTTAAGTTATGATCGGGATTCATAACTTGAGTCTAATGCACTAAAAATCTTGGCAACGACATGCCAATGTCTGGTACCATGACTTCATTGGTCACAAACACTAATTGCTGAATCACGATAATGAAGACTGGCTGAAATGTCACACAACTTTGGGCAAGCTTTTAGTGAACTTATTGGTTCAGAAAAGAGCTGTTAAAAACAAAAGCTCAATGTTTCGACTAGTGTTCCCTAGTTGTCTTTGGGAGTATTTTTTATCCCATATGCATGTATGACATGTAAAAACTCACAGTGTAATATTTGGTATCTTGAAAACTTGATGCAAAGAAACAATTAAATATTGAAATAATAAAACAACTTTTCATCTATTTCTTTCACAGAACTCGGGTAAGTACTGAGTATACAGTGCTAACACAATCGTTTCACCTTTCGTTATTTCAGAACATCATGAGGGATGGCATCCAGCTCCTTAACCAATACATCTTAGATATGAGCAACGCTTTGTGGAGAAACAAAGCTTTCCTTCACTCCAACAAGACGGTAGTCTTTGATATCCCAGTGACGACGTTACAGACGACTGGCGTTAAACACATCAACGAAGCATTCTCAATACATCTCCATATGGCCATGCTGCCGTTTGCCTGCAGTTTCCTCAAACAGGTCAGTTGGAGAGGCCAATGAGGCAGACTGGTGAAAGGGTTTGATACTTTTTGTACACCAAAAAATACTATGTCCACATATTTACATTAAACTTACCTGGTTTCAAGATAATGATGGTACAAAGCTTCCCTGATTGTACTACTTGCTGTGTCTCATGAGTGAAACCATGAGATTAACGTGCTGCCATTCTAGCAACTGGGCCCTCTGTTGGCGCTGTCCCTATTTTACCAATATCTTTGTTCAGGGTGACAGTCAAAAGCCATACAGCCATTCACTACCATGTAGCCAGGGATCCCACCCAAGTTTGTGATACAACCTTGGAAGAGGCAGCCGGGGATCACCTTAAAGGGGGTGCGACTTTTTATTTCAGATATCCCATGTGCTTTATTGTCTAATTTTAATTTTCCGTCATGTTTACTTATTTATTTAGACGCAGCCGAAAGGCAAGAAGGTTCATCCGAGCTTGATCAGATCATCAGAGCGAGACACCTACCTGGATTTCCTGAAGAGAGAACGCCTCGACGGAATCGTCTCTTTCATCAATACGTTCATCAAACGGAATGTGATCCATCCGACCCCACAGAAACAATCTAGTAAATGAAAGTGGGACAAACCGATTTGGAAGACCCATCGACCCGAAGGAACAACCGGCCAGAGAATGCAAAGACAAGGAAATAAGGTCAGATAAACAATGGAATAGTCTCTTTCATCAATACGTTCATCAAACGGAATCTGATCAATCCAACCCCACAGAAACAATCTAGTAAATAAAAGTAGTACCAACTAATCCGGAGGACCCATGGATTTGATTGGACGAATTGACTGGAAGTACCTGTTGACCAGAAAGACCCATCGGCCAGAGAATAACAGACCAACAAGGAAATGAGGTCAAATTCAAGCTAGCTCATGGTCAGAGATTCATCATGTTTAGAGTTCTCGCCCAGTGTGATCAAACTAAGGCCCAACTTCATAGAGCTGCTTCGGCAGTAAACATTGCTTATATAACAGTTTCTTGCTTAGCAGAAATGAGCTGGTAAGCGTAGTTTTGTCATGCTGAGCTTTTTTTGTGCACAAGCAGCTCTATTTTATTATAAAGCTGCTTGAGCACCAAGATTTTGCAGTAGCACCATCGCCATATCGCCATATCAAAGTATCAAGAGAGGGCGCTGTTGAACCCACACAAAGATATAGGCGATGCGTGCGCGAGTCGTGCATGACAACATACATCGCATAGCAAACTGCCCCATACTACTTCCCACAACACATTGCGGTTCTGAATCACGATAAACCTTATGTGTAAACATCATTTGAGAAGTGTGGGTTCTGAAAAGAACCAGTGGTTGACAGCTGGATTTTTTTAATCAGTAACCAAAAACCTCACCTGATTCATTCTCCAACGGGCAAAGTTTTAACCTTACCCAAGGTTAGCAATATAAATAAACATAATCTCTAATGCTTTTCAAGTTTAAAGGCACTGGATACTATTGGTAAATGCTCAAAATAGTTTTTAGTGATCAATGGAGAGATGTTGATAGTTAAAACATTGTGAGAGAGGGTTCCCTCTGAAGACTTTTCTCACTAAAATATTTGATTATCGAGACCTCAGAATTTTATTTCGGGGTCTCAAATTCAAGCATCTGAAAGCACACAACTTTGTGTGACAATGGTGTTTTTTCTTCCATAAGTACATGCAACTTCGACAACCAATGGAGCTCAAATTTGCACTGGTTTGTTATTTTAGATACGGCAAGTGAGGAGACTGGTCTTGACAATTACCAAAGGTGTCCATTGTCTTTAAGGTTAATAATATAAAAATAATATATCTATTGGAACAGGCTTTTCAGGTTTAGAAAGCTGCTTTGTTTGTTAACCTTCTCACTAATAAATATGTACATAAAGTTGTCAGTTTTATAGCAAGTAAGTGCAACAACTTCAGAGCAGGCACGTGAATTCTAAGGACTTTTCATGAATGCAGGATTTTCTCAAAACTGCTTTGAGTCTTCAAATTTTCTCAAAAGAAGTGAAGCCATCACCTAAAGGAAGAAAGAAATAATCCACATTGTGTCCAAACCTTTTATTTTGTGTATTTTGTAAGATGCACAGAATAAACCTCCTAAATTGTAATAA
Organism: Asterias rubens; assembly: GCF_902459465.1. Taxonomy (NCBI): domain Eukaryota; kingdom Metazoa; phylum Echinodermata; class Asteroidea; order Forcipulatida; family Asteriidae; genus Asterias; species Asterias rubens. The sequence goes on along the minus strand of NC_047074.1, from coordinate 13,710,179 downwards.
TATTGAAGGTTCTGGATCCAGAATAATTTTCACATTTGACAAATTGTATCACCATTTAAAGATATTTATTTATTTGTTGGCTTAGTTGGCTGGATTTTTCTGTCACTGAAACTTGGCGAAAATTTCAACAGATTTTCCCTTCCTGCATTCTGTACAAACTTCCACCCATCTTTTTTAACAGTACATTAAAAAACAAGAAGAAATACAACCACTTCAAATGTTGTTATTTTGTTTCCTAATTTCCAAGTTTGATTTGATAATTTCTTATCCTTGCACCGATGTACATGTATATTAAGCACTTATTTTTTGCCTAATTATTTTCTAATTTCAATATTTCTGCAAAATTAGCCGAAATCATTGGTCAAGTTATATAAAAAGGCATCAGTAGTGCCTACTGCATCATTTTAGGGAATAAAACAGCAACATAAATTTTTGCCAAAAATTTATAAAAATGCTGGACTTACCCCTTATGATACTTTTTATTTTTTGGCCTAATTTTCAATTTCAATATTTCTGCAAAATTAGCTGAAATCAATGGTCAAGTTATATAAAATAGCCTTGTACACTTTTTCGGCAACAATTAAAAAGTTCACAAGGACTATAGCCTTGTACACTTTTTCAGCAACATTTAAAAAGTTCACAAGGCTTAATAGCCTTGTATTTTTTTTCGGCAACATTTAAAAAGTACACTTTTTCGGCAACATTTCAAAAGTTCACTTTTTCGGCAACATGTACACTTTTTAAGCAAAATGTGAAAATTTGAAAAGTTCACAAGGCTATAGCCTTTCGGCAACCATTAAAAAGTTCACAAGGACTATAGCCTTGTACACTTTTTAAGCAAAATTTGAAAAGTTCACAAGGTTATAGCCTTGTACACTTTTTCGGCGACATTTAAAAGTACACTTTTTCGGCAACATTTCAAAAGTTCACAAGGCTATAGCCTTGTACACTTTTTAAGCAAAATTTGAAAAGTTCACAAGGCTAAGCCTTGTACACTTTTTATGCAAAATTTGAAAAGTTCACAAGGCTATATATAGCCTTGTACACTTTTTAAGCAAAATTTGAAAAGTTCACAAGGCTAAGCCTTGTACACTTTTTAAGCAAAATTTGAAAAGTTCACAAGGCTATATATATAGCCTTGTACACTTTTTAAGCAAAATTTGAAAAGTTCACAAGGCTATATATAGCCTTGTACACTTTTTAAGCAAAATTTGAAAAGTTCACAAGGCTAAGCCTTGTACACTTTTTAAGCAAAATTTGAAAAGTTCACAAGGCTATATATAGCCTTGTACACTTTTTAAGCAAAATTTGAAAAGTTCACAAGGCTATATATATAGCCTTGTACACTTTTTAAGCAAAATTTGAAAAGTTCACAAGGCTATAGCCTTGTACACTTTTTAAGCAAAATTTGAAAAGTTCACAAGGCTATATATAGCCTTGTACAATTTTTAAGCAAAATTTGAAAAGTTCACAAGGCTACACTTTTTCGGCAACAATTAAAAAGTTCACAAGGCTATAGCCTCGTACACTTTTTAAGCAAAATTTGAAAAGTTCACAAGGTTATAGCCTTGTACACTTTTTCGTCGACATTTAAAAGTACACTTTTTCGGCAACATTTCAAAAGTTCACAAAGTTTTTACCTTGTACACTTTTTAAGGTAAATGTGAACATTGAAAAGTTCACAAGGTTATAGCCTTTTTCGGCAACAATTAAAAAGTTCACAAGGCTATAGCCTTGTACACTTTTTAGCAAAATTTGAAAAGTTCACAAGGCTAGGCCTTGTACACTTTTTAAGCAAAATTTGAAAAGTTCACAAGGCTATATATAGCCTTGTACACTTTTTAAGCAAAATTTGAAAAGTTCACAAGGCTATATATATAGCCTTGTACACTTTTTAAGCAAAATTTGAAAAGTTCACAAGGCTATAGCCTTGTACACTTTTTAAGCAAAATTTGAAAAGTTCACAAGGCTATATATAGCCTTGTACAATTTTTAAGCAAAATTTTAAAAGTTCACAAGCCTTGTCACTTTTTCGGCAACATTTAAAAAGTTCACACTTTTTAAGCAAAATTTGAACATTTGAAAGTTCACATGGTTATAGCCTTTCGGCAACCATTAAAAAGTTCACAAGGCTATGTACACTTTTTCGGCAACATTTAAATAGTTCACAAGGCTTGTACACTTTTTCGCCAACATTTAAATAGTTCACAAGGCCTTGTACACTTTTTCGGCAACATTTAAAAAGTTCACAAGGCCTTGTACACTTTTTAAGCAACATTTGAAAAGTTCACAAGATTAAAGCCTTGTACACTTTTTCAGCAACATTTAAATAGTTCACAAGGCCTTGTACACTTTTTAAGCAAAATTTGAAAGTTGTGAACTTTTCAAACTTTTCAATTTCAATATTTCTGCAAAATTAGCTGAAATCATTGGTCAAGTTATATAAAAAGGCATCAGTAATGCCTACTGCATCATTTTAGGGAATAAAACAGCAACATAAATTTTTGCCAAAAATTGATAAAAATGCTGAACTTACCCCTTATGATTCTTTTTATTTTTTGGCCTAATTTTTCAGTTTCAATATTTCTGCAAAATCAGCTGAAATCAATGGTCAAGTTATATAAAAAGGCATCAGTAGTGCCTACTGCATCATTTTAGGGAATAAAACAGCAACATAAATTTTTGCCAAAAATTGATAGAAATGCTGAACTTACCCCTTACGATTCTTTTTATTTTTTGGCCTAATTTTCAATTTCAATATTTCTGCAAAAACAGCTGAAATCAATGGTCAAGTTATATAAAAAGGCATCAGTAGTGCCTACTGCATCATTTTAGGGAATAAAACAGCAACATAAATTTTTGCCAAAAATTTATAAAAATGCTGAACTTACCCCTTATGATTCTTTTTATTTTTTGGCCTAATTTTCAAATTTTAATGTTTCACTATTCCAACAAAATCAGCTGAAATCATTGGTCAAATTTTGTAAAAGGGCTTCAGTCAAACATAATGCATCAACTTAAAATTTTGGCAAAAATTTGATACTGGACTTGCCTCCTATGATTCTTTTTCTATTATTACCCAACTTTTCAGATGTAAACATTTTGACAAATTTAGCTGAAATCATGGGTAAAGTAAAAAATAAAGACTCAGAAGCACAAAGCAGAAATGTAGATTATTAACAACTTTATAACTGAATGTTCATCACACTATGTTGAATGATTAAAAAAAAAAAAAAACATAAACGATATTAAAGTAAGAACTAAGAATATTTTCACTTCTTGGTTTAAAAGCTGGATTTTTGTGGATGAAACATACATGTACACCAATCATGACTCTTGAGTAGCTTACTACAACAATTTCATGTCCACCAACAGGAACAGTTCAATCTGTGAATCCCTCAGAAGTTATTCATCACCTTGTCCTCTGAGAGTATAAAAAGCAAACATCTTTGTTTATCAGTGGGTTTTCCAGTAGTTAGGCGCTTACGTTTGTGTGTTCAACAGGAAATCCAGTAGCTCAGCAGTTATTTGTTTTAAGACTAAAGAGCAAGTCACACTCCGGCGATATCAAAAATGATATTGATAACGATGCAAAGAGAAAACATTCTATTGGTTGAATGGCTCCACGCAGAATACGCCCACGCTTATTCAACCAATAGAGGGCATGCATTTTTTAACAATATCGTTTTGGTTCTCATTATCGAGGCCTGTGTGACCGGGCCTTAAGACAGTATCGTTTTCTCCATCAGGAGCAGTTCAACCTGTTTTTAGACCCATTATACTCTTCGCTCTTCATGTTTCAAACATCACCACCAACCCTTTTTTTGTACATATTTCTGCATTTGCCGACACGTCATGCCTTTTTCACTTGGACTCATGCCCAACACAGACTTCACTTCTCCAGAAGGAAGAAATAATAACACATTTCTCCGCAGCAATACTCCAAGGCACATCTTCATCCTTTAAAAGTAAAGTTCCCCAGTTCAACAGCAACTTAATTGCCGGCAAAAATAGCCCTCCGTTAGTCTTAAAGATTTGATCCAGCGATGATCAGTTCCAGGCACTTGGTGATTGTTCCATGCATGTTGTGTAGCCAATAAACTGCCATCGTTTCTCAAGCGTTGCGCCAACACCGAATAACTCTTGCTTGAACATCTTTGGAAACTTGCTTAATAAACCTGCAGGGAAGTTAATACAAAATTAAACATAATGTTAAATGTACTTTATATTTGTATATATGTGGCGTGTCGTGGCCTAGCAGTTAAGAGCACCGGATTCAAGCTCTGGTGTGAGAGTGTTGGTTCGAGTCCTGGTCGTGACACTTGTGTCCTTAAGCGAGACACTTAACCATGATTGCTTTATAAAGTTGGGGAGGTAGTGCTTTCTGCTCTACCAGCCAGGCTTCTGATTGATGATACCCAAGCCTACATCTGTATTACTTCAGAGGGAGCCGTTTCTCACTATACTTTATACTATCAACAGCTCTCCATTGTGTATTACCAAGTAAGTTTTTAAGCTAACAATTATTTTGAGTAATTACCAATAGTGTCCACTGCCTTTAAGAAGCAGAGCTTCAATAATTACCTTCTATTTGTTGTGGTGAGACACTGAAGCTGAGACGTTGAAGATAAGACCAAAGATATTCCACTGAAGCTCCGAATGGATGAACATGGAGGAATGTACTGATGCAACCTAGAAGACGTTACAAATATAGATACAAAATAAAATGCATTGGTTTTTGAAAACGTACTTTCATTACTTCCACCAAATGAAAAATCTCCATACAATAATGTGACTATACAATCGTGACATCATTGATTATTTTTTTATCTTGACACAAATTCCACTTGAAGGAATTACGTGTAGGGAATTTGACATAATTTGTTTCCACTTTCATCTGAGCTCTATCTATTCGAAATCGAATGGATCACAAAACTGAATTTGACCTATTGAGCCCCTCTTTAACAATCCCAACAATATTAAAAGCACCCCTTAAAGGCAGTGGACACTATTGGTAATTGTCAAAGACTAGCCTAGAATAACAAACCTGTGAAATTTTTTGCTCAATCGGTCATCGAACTTGCGAGATAATAATGAAAGAAAAAAACACCCTTGTCACACGAAGTTGTGTGCATTTAGATGGTTGATTTCGAGACCTAAATCTGAGGTCTCGAAATCAAATTCGTAGAAAATTACTTCTTTCTCGAATAATATGGCACTTCAGAGGGAGCCGTTTCTCACAATGTTTTATACCATCAACCTCTCCCCATTACTCGTCACCAAGAAAGGCCTTATGCTACTAATTATTTTGAGTAATTACCAATAGTGTCCACTGCCTTTAATAAGACTTTTTGAGGTATGGCAGACGTGATAGGAGTGTATTGTTTGGTTTGGGTGTATACACACAAATTTACCCAAACCTTATGGTGTTGTCACATTGTGTCCGCCAAATCTCAAAAAGGCTTTTTGGACCATGGTTCCTTTCTCAGAGTCATACTGGACCCAATTTCATAGAGCTGCTTAAATACAAAATATTGCTGAACAAATTGTTGCTAAGCAGAATTGAAAAGGATACCAGTCACAAATTGTACATTGGCTGGTAGCCTTTTTTCTGGTAAGCACAATTTGGTTGTGATTGGCTACTCTTTCTGCTTAAGAAGCTCTATGCAATTACCCCCGGGGTCCAATTTCATAGAGCTGCTTAAGCACAAAATTTTGCTTAAGCAAAAAAATCCTTGCTTAGTAAAATCAGATTACCGGCCAAGACTCCACTCAATTGTTATGCTAAGTAAACAACAGCTAAATACCAGTTACAAGCAATGTATATGGCATGACATTTTTTCCAGTAACATGTGTAAAAAAAGGGAGCTAGTTTAGTGCTTAAGCAAATTTTTTGCTTAAGCAGCTCTATGAAATTGGCCCCAGGTGTTAAGTCTTACCAACAAGCATAGCATCTTTCTCGATGAGTTGAGGGACTTCAGTCGATGTGATGTCACTCTTACTACAACTGGCCTCTTTAGTCTCCGAATCTGACTTCTACATTAATGTAAAAAAAAAAAAATTCACTTCAAAATCTCGAACACTAGAACTTTCTGGGTAATATCGTCATGTTAGTGTAACAACATTGTATCGTCTAAAATAACATGTGAGAAACTAAATGCTGCAAATTGCTCACCAACCAAAAAGGAACTATGGTATATATGCAAAAAAATGAGTTAGTGGACTGAAGTTTCGACCCTAGCAGAGCCTTCCTTAAAGCCTTCAAGAGGAAGACAGGCTAGGGTCGAAACATCAGGCCATTAAAATAAAATTTACGTAATGAGGTAGCTTCAGAGCTTCATATCTTTCTTCAAATAGCCTGGATGTACACACACAAATCAAGAAACAAAATTGTTTGAATGGAGCATTTTCATCCGAGATAAAACGTTTGTTGCAGAATTGAGATATGTCTTTGAACTCACACAACGATATGTTATTTAAAAGAAAGTTATACTTTCTGCTCAGGACTTCGTTGACTCCTTGGAATTCCTTTAATTTTGAAAACATGCGCTTGGAAATAAGTCAAGATTCTACGATTACTTTTTAGCATAAAAAAAAAATCTGCAAATCTCTAGGTGTGACACAATTTTTTAACTCACCTCTGATTTCTTGGTTTCGTCGTCTTTCTTCAATTTATTCTTGGCTTCCATTAGTTGCTGAAAATCAACAAAAACAGAAGTCAAGTAAAAAAATCAATTACTTCTTTCTCGGAAAAACTATGTTACTTCAGAGGGAGCCGTTTCTCACAATCTAATAATAATAATAATAATAAGACTTGTAATGCGCACATATCCACCCTGCTGGGTGTTCAAGGCGCAGTAAAACCAAAAACAAAACACAACACAAAGAAAAACAGACACAACAAAATTAGTCATTGAAAACCTGTGACATAAGATAAGTTTTGAAAAGAGACTTGAATTTTGCGGTACAAACACAAGATCGAAGATTAAGTGGTAGAGAGTTCCAGATGCGTGGCGCGGCTGAAGAAAAATTGTTACTCATTACCAAGTAAGGTTTTATGCTAATAATTATTTTGAGTAATCACCAATAGTGCCACTGCCATTAATACATTTTTCAGGCTATTTAAACACCATTTTGCTGAGTTTTCCCAAAGGCAAAAAACATTCGGATATCAGACTATGGTAGAAAGACTATCATGCCTTTACCTGTTGCATTCCTAGGAGTGCATGCTGCAGCGCCTTGATTTGCGTCTCCTTCTCGTCAGCGTATTGAACCTTCTCTGTCTTCAAAAGATCCACCTCGTTACGGTACGCCTCCAGCTGACATCGGAGAATCTCTGCCTCTTCTTTACTCACATTGTCTGGCTTCAAAGGAGGAGCTGAAGAAGGAGCTGAAGAAGGACCTGAGAAGGAAATGATCAAGAAGACACCATTACATGGTGAACGGTACACAAAAACCAACATCAACTCAGACTGGTCCCCTGACTTCATCAGCAAGGATAAAGACATGCACTGGTCTTACAAGCCCAATGATTTCATTGGGTAAAAGTTTTTGTACTATCCAACGATAGAGGGTGCACCATTGCCTGTCTCGGAGTGACTGAGCATGTTTACAAATCTTTGATGCAGATATATCTTCGGCACGCAGTTCGAGGGGGGAGGTAGGGATAATTACTGCGGCGGTCCCCCCACCGTCACCACCCCTCGGAAAACAAGATAAGATTCAGGGGAAAAAACAATAACCCTAACAACGACAACAACAACAACAACAACATCAACAACAACAAAGCAAAAGCAAATATTTACAGAAACTGACAAACATCATATGTTTATGTTTTTCATATTAGGATATCGACAACCATATATTAACAAAACGAACGTGGCCAGTCAAGACTATCCTCCTACTTACGAGTTGACTGACCCCGGTTTGAATCTTGCTTCAGAACAGTTCCTTGCATGTTGATTGGGTCAAACAGTTGGAGGGTTGACTGTGTGCTGTGTAGATGAATTCACCCCATGACATTACATTACTAAATGTAGGAATCAAATGCAAAACATACCTGGAGTGTCTTCAAGATCAACATCCACTGTCTCAGGAGGTGGTGGAGGAGGAGCTGGTTCTAGTTCAATCTTCATCCTCTTCCATGATTCTACTTCTTGAGACCGCGTCTTATTGACGTTAGTCTGATCCACTTTGATGATTGAAACCTCTTCCTCTTCGTCCGATACATCCATATCTGCCTCTCCCTTCTCGGTCAGTCCCAACTCGGCTTGGATCGTTGTACATAACTCCTGCAGATGAGAAATTAGAATTAGTTTTCGCAAACTGCTTACCAACCAAAAGGACCTATGGTATAAACGCAACAGAAATAGTAAATGGCTTGATGTTTTGACCCTACTAGCAGAGTCCTTTTTGAAGGTTGGAGAAAAAGAAAAACAAAAAGAAAAACAAAAACTCTTTGGATCTGTGTTAAAGGCAGTGGACACTATTGGTAATAACCCAAAACAATTATTGGCATAAAACCCTTCTTTGTGACGCGTAATGGAGAGAGGTTGATGGTATAAAACATTGTGAGAAACGGCTCCCTCTGAAGTGCCATAGTTATTGATTCCATGAATTTGATTTTGAGACCTCAGATTTAGAACTTGAGGTCTTGAAATCAACCATCTAAACGCACACAACTTCGTGTGACAAGGTTTATTTTTCTTTCATTATTATCTCGCAATTTCGATGACCGATTGAGCTCAAATTTTCACAGGTTTGTTATTTTATGCATATGTTGAGATACACCAACTGTGAAGTCTAGTCTTTGACAATTACCAATGGCAATAGTGTCCCCTGCCTTTAAATGTTTGAAAGTCCTAAATGTATTTTGATCCACTGTAAGAAATTTTGTTGTTTGCCTTTGAGAAAGACTTTGCTAGAGTCGAAATGTCAGGCCATTAGCTATGTTTTGCAACTCCTTTGGCAAGGCGTCCAATTCAGTTTTGTGATCCACTCATTTGCCAATAGATATAGTCCTTATGTAAATGGAGTCTCTATCCTTATGTTAAAATGGTGTAAATAATGCTATTGTTTTTGAAAGTATTTTCATGAGGACTCTTTCTTTTGCAAAATAAGTGAATCACAAAACTCAATTTGACCTCAGAGCCGAGTTGCCCGAGTCCGTTTGGTTCCGAAATTGAAACGAGAGTATTAAAACTTGTAAAAGACAAACAAACTTTGTTACATTCCGTTTCAAATTTGCAGTCGTGGTGGCTGCTATGACCAGTGACCATGAAGATAAATCTTGTAGATTGCTTCTGTAGAGTCAGTAAAATTAAACCTTATACAATATTATTTAGGTTCTTTGGTGACACTTACTAAAAAAATGCACATTTACCTTATGTTGGCCTCAGAACATTGCATACATTGTTACTTCACAAAATAACTGCTTTTCAGAAATCAAAATGAAAAGCCAGAATTTCTTGAAGCAATGACACAACAAGAACTCGATAAATCATACACTGAGAAAATATTAAAGAGAAAAAAATTCACTTACCTGCATCGTGCATTCAAGCAAACTAAGACAGAAACTAAAATCAGAAGCTCTTTGCCAAAAAACCAAAAACTACAAAATTTTATGTGGAAGTGTCGTGGCCGAGCGGTTAAGAGCACCGAATTCAAACTCTGGTGTTTCTGATCAGCAGAGTGTGGGTTCGAATCCCCAGCCGTGACACTTGTGTCCTTAAGCAAGACACTTAACCAATGCTTCGTCCTTCGGATGGGGCGTAAAGTCGTTGGTCCCATGTGTTGTGTAACGCATGTAAAAGAACCCAGTGCTCTTATCGAAAAGAGAAGGGGTTCGCCCCAGTGTTTCTGGCTATGGCTGCTGTATGCGCCGTAGCACCTTGTAAACCCTTAGAAGGTGCTAAATAATTGGGTCTCATAATTCATCACTACAATAACATATCTTTTTTGAAAGTTTGTATTATACTCAGCGCCTTGAGTACCTTGTTTGGTAGATACGTGCGCTATTGTAAGACTTTGATATTATTATTATGTAAATAAAATAATCGAGTCAGTGCCAAATCATTGCATATCGATTTTGCAAAAAATTATGTCGCATAAAAATAATTTGCTTTGGTGAGATGCAATGGTTTTACCATTTCACTGACACAACGCATTTATTGTATAATTTAAAGTGCAATTTTTAGGTGGCAACTTTGCATAGGAGGACGCCCAACAAGGGAGGTTTGCTCTACAAATGAATTACCTCCCAAAATGAAACGCCACAAGCAGACGCTGCTGCGTGCAAAATCAGTCAAGGGGTCTGTTACATATTAAAGCAAATGAGACAACACTGAATGTCAGTGAACAATGAGGTATCAACATAATGCCTCTTGACTATACTGACCCCTCGTGATGCATGTTGACCCCTGTTGACCCAAGGTGACCCCAAAACCCACTTACCAGTACAGCTTTCTTCCAGCTGTCAATATGCTTGCGTTGGGCTTTGCTGAAATGATCTCGAGACGGTTGCTTGGTTGCACGTACAAAGACTTGGTTGATCAGCGAAACTTTACATGGTACGATGACGAGGGGAATGTTAAAAAACAAGAGAATAGACTGAGTAGTTTGGGCGGGGGAGGTGGAAGGAAGTTCGACAGCGCCCAAATTCATGGCTCTGCTTACCAGAAGCAAGGAATTTTGTGCTTACATCGAGTGTATTTAACGATTTAGCAGGGAATTTTTGCTTGTGCGCGTTTGACTCCACGTTACTAGGTATTCTACGCTTTACACAGCAAGCACAGAAAGCGGAGAATGGTGATTGTAAGCGCAGAATTCAGCGGTAAGCTGAGCCATAAAATTGAGCCCTGGTCACCTCACGGGCGTCCTACTGTGGTCATCTACAGCTGGTGTTCGCTCGTTGAAAACATCTTGGAAAATTGTCGCCTGTTTTGTTTCGTTTAACATTCAACCTGTACTTGCAGTGAATCTTTCTGTAGACAATCTCAAGTTTACACTCTGAAAGACTAAGCACTTCTTTTTAACAATCGTGTTTAAAACCCAGATCACCGTGTCTGATTTCAACAGCGAAAATGAAAAAAATACAGTGCTTTAATTACAACTTTGTTTTTATTTAAAGGCAGTGGACACTATTGGTAATCACTCAAATTAATTATTAGCATAAAACCTTTCTTGGTGACCAGTAATGGGGAGAGGTTGAAGGTATAAAACATTGTGAGAAATGGCTCCCTCTGAAGTGCCATAGTTTTCGAGAGAGAAGTAATTTTCCACGAATTTGATTTTGAGACCTCAAGTTTAGAACTTGAGGTCTCGAAATCAACTATCTAAACGCACACAACTTATTATTATCTCGGAAGTTCGATGACCGATTGAGCTAAAATTTTCACAGGTTTGTTATTTTATGCAAATATTGAGATACAACAAGTGAGAAGACTGGTCTTTGACAATTACCAATAGTGTCCACTGGCTTTAATGAGTAAATAGAACAAATTCTTTGACTGGGTGCAGGGACAGGCTATTTGCTACTCCTAACACTAAAAGAAAATATGTATACATACACTGCACATGAGATTCCCTGGCACAAATTGTTTGAATTTCTTATGCAACTATTGGAAAGCTGTTTCACATTACCAAGAATCAAATCTAAGATCAGCACAAAAAGTCACAAAATACAATCAAATCTTGCTTACCAGGTTAAGGTTACCAACCAAAACACCATATCACATGTACCATCTGTGATCGGTACCTTACTTTTGCTAAGCAGAAAGCCGTCAAGCAAAATTGTATGTTTAAGAAGCTCTATGGCTTTGGACACTGTACTCATCATTTGTTTTGTCAGACAGTAGACGTCATGACAATGACAATGAAAACACGTAGAAATGAGGTATGTGCAATGTCATTTTTGCCATACACACGTGTCACGTGATAGACGTGATGATCATTTTGCCATACACGCGTGTTACGTGTTGCGATAACCCGCGTCCACAGACAACACAGAGGGCGGTCAAGCTCAGCGTTCTCCGGGTTCTATTTCTATGGCTAACTCTCAAACTATTTTGAAGTTCAGAAAAAAATGTGTTGCCGTTTTATCCTCTTGACCAAAGAACCGTCCTGTGGCCACCCAAACCAGCTCTGGACAACACGGCTCGGTCAATATTCAATATTAAAGACGGATTCTAAGACGAGACCAAGATCTGAGTAAATCCACTTACCTTGAGAATAGATGTCACCGGTTTGTTTGTTAGCCATTTCCGTCATCGCTTTGATCTGGTCGTCAAGTCGTTGCTTCTCCGTCGATAAACGCCTAGTCTGACTGTTAAAGGAGCAGACATTTTTGACATACAAACAAAGGAGCTCAGAAAACTTTCTCTGAGTTTTATACTTGCCTCTTTCCATCCATTGGAGAACATTGGAGATAAATTCTGTGCTTTTTATGGACTTGATTTGGGGTCCAGGGATGGATTTCACAAAGAGTTAAGACTCGTCTTCTCTCGAGTTAGGACGAGTTACCAGCCTTAAGTTTTTAATATCTCCTAGGACTAGTCTTACTAACTCTATGTGAAACCAAACCCCGCGACCGACTTCATGGAGCACAAAAAGTAGCTACGCACAATACAATTTTGCTTACTACAATGACACATGTTCAATTTGTGACTGGAATCTTTAATACTTATATCAGCTTAGCAGAAAATTGTTTGGCCATACTTGCTGCTGAACAAGATTAAACTGACGATCAAGAAACATTTTCTTAATTACTTAAAACATCTCCACTCTTACATGTAGTTGTTACTTTACTTTTCTCGAGAGGATTTTGAAGACGAAGCAACACACAAGAGGACATTAGAAGAAACCGCTAGCCCAATAAAAACGACCTTGTCTCACAAACTCCTCCAACTCTCTTCAATATCTTTGTACTAAGACAAATAATCAGCAGCTGGACGGTTAGGACAAAATCCCCAAAACTCAAAGACATTGATGAAGCATACAAGTTCCAGAACATTTCTGACCAACTAGTCCAAACCATGCCTACAACGCCCTCTATGTCCACCAAGAAAGGGTATAAAAGGCAGTTGAGCATTGGATATGGTCAGCAGTCTGAAGAAGCTCCTAGCTTAGGAGTGAAACAGATCTAACTAAAATAACAAGTAACATCTACATTGTTTTTGGATTTGAAAAAAAACGAACCTCTTAATCCACAAAATTTTAATTAATGAAGATTTACCTGAATGCCGTTTTGATGAGTGTGAAGAAACTGTTGGCCGTTTGCTTCCTACAATCTCCTCGATCCAGCCAGTTGATTAAGATGGATAGCGCACCCGAGAAAGTCTCCTCTCCTGAGATAATAATAATTTAAATCAAAAAAATATTGGCTCCTTTTTATATAGAGCTCATAGCGACACCCAGTGACACTCAAGGCACTCCAACATTCAGTATTTTTATGCAAGGTATGTGGGGCTACGTTATGAGACCTACTTCTTTTACAACGCACCATGTCATGTTTTACCAGAAACACTGGGGAAAAACCCTTCTCTGATCGATAAGTGCACTTGGTTTTTCTTTTGTGCAGTTCACAACCTACCGGACCGACGGCTTTACGTCCCTCTGGAAAGATGAAGCATCATGGTTATTAAGTGTCTTGCTTAAGGGCACAGGTGTCATGACTGGGACTTGAAACCACACTTTGCTGATCGGAAATACCAGAGTTTGAATCTGACCGCTCCTAACCGCTAGGTCTCTCCAGGGTAAAGAAGAAATCAATAAATAAATAAAATAAATAATACCTTGTGAGTTTATCAGTGAGTTTTTGTGCCTCGTGATCCGAGTGTCTGGATGCGTGTAGAGGTTAACGTACCATTCCCTAACCACGAATGGTGTGCACCTCAGGCATAATCCTATCTCTTTCAGGGGAAGTTTGAAACATGACATCATCATTTTCTTACCTTTGAGTTTATCGGTGAGTTTCTGCGCCTCATGATCCGAGTGTCTGGATAGCTTCATACTCTTCTCTTCTTCTCTCCGTGCAAGTCTCGCCTCCTCTCGTCTCAATCTCTCCTCATGGTCCTGTCTCCTTGAGTATTCTTCCTCATCATCTCTCGACTCTGAGTAATCGACGCGAAGAACTCCCGAGTACCTTGGGCTGCTGTTGTCTTCAACTCGCATTCTGTAACCTGTAGGTTTATCAGAGCATAGTGATCGAAACGTCGAGTTGAAACCAACGGTTCTTTTCAGAACCATCCCGACTCAATAGAGATTATCCTTACATGGTGTTATTGCAAACTTTACTTTATCGTATTTCCACAATGCAAAGTTTCAAATCCCTGCATAATTTATCGAGATGACAAAGTCAAGCAGGCCTAATACTTAACAAGGCAACCATGGTGCCTCCATGCCACCTGGTCAATAGCCTTTTTGAGGTATGGCGGACACTATAGGAGTGCTCTGTATGGTTTGGTGTATACAGACAGATTTTCCAAACCCAATAGTGTCATATGAATGTGTTCACCATATTTCAAAATGGCTAATTGTCTTGGTGCCCTTGAAATGCTCCATTAGAAATTTACAATTTCCTTATAGGGTGCCTTTTACCAAGGAAAAATGCATTGGTTTACTTGCCCTTTCAAAAACGAAGCATACAGGCGTGGTCAAGGTGACTTCACTTTTTCTCATGTAACATTTATCAAAGAAATCCCCACTTTGGTTTCAACTAGTTCTTACTATATAGACCCATTGCACAACGCCGGCGCACATACACACATGTCTCCCGTCCGCCATTTTAGAGGGCAAAGTGTGCACGTGTTTTTGCACCAATGCTCGTGTAAACACGTGTACCATACTTTTGTGCATGTTTTGAACCCCCCCAAAATGGCGGAAAGGAGACGCGATGTGCAATTTGCCTATATGCAGAATAACACGCTTCTCCTCAGCAACAATGATTTACCAATAATAGTTTTCTTTTGTCCTTCCCCAAATATTTGGGTCCAGATTGCTCCCCAGTTTTGAAAAATCCTTGGGAGACACCCCGGCGATGAAATAAAACAACTTTGATGTGTAGAATAAGCAACATACCTGAGACTTCAAAAGCCTTATCAACAGAGATCTCGTCTGCGTATTGGATGTGGCAGTAGGCTCGTCTCACAACTCTCAAGAGTTTCTTGATAAGTCCAAAGTTTTCAAATATTTCTTTCACCATTTCATTGGTGCAGAGCGGAGGGAGACCCCCCACAAAGATGGTGCAACAACCAACCGGTTTCTCTCGTGACGCTAACTGCGGTCTCCCTTTTGAAATAAATAATTACAATATTTTTAAAAAAATCTTAGTTTAAATCTTTTATGTACATCATGTCATCTGTTCACCTTGTACATTCCACTGCCTTTCTGGCAGGCAAGATACTACACTGTTCCAGGGCTTGCCTTTAACACTAACCCGGCGAGCATAGTCTAATGAAAGCTGCAACAGGCTAGTAAACACTTCCTCTCAACTGCACAAAAAATAATAGTAATAACCCGTTTTTATGTAGCGCTTTTTACACTCGGAGGGCGTCCCAAAGCGCTTCACAAAGAGTTAAGACTAGTCTTATCTCCAGTTAGGGCGAGTCATGGACTAGCCTTAAGTTTTTAATATCTCCTAAAATGTAACTCTTTGTGAAATCCTCCCCTGGGTCGACAAATTGCTAATTTTGTTTTGATCGCATCAACAATGCTGTTGATTTACCATGGGGAGGTGACGTGAGTGTAAATCCATTGCCACTGAGTATCCTCTGTGTTGGTTCTCTACCCCCTGGAAAGCCACCATCCATAGGTCCAGTAGGGAACTGTCCCGGGCCCGTCTGGTCTCCTGGCATGAAGTCTAATCCGACGGGGAAGTTGCCCATAGCTGGTTCCATACCCCACTGGTTCCCTGTCAGCTGACCCTGCAGGATTCTGAGCATATCTGGTGGAATGCCGTTACCTCCTGTTGGTAAGTTTAAAGCATAAAAGTGACATTTTAAAAAAATAAAAAATTTCAAGTAAGTCATGACAATATTGAATCCATCAAACTCAGGCAAAACCTTCAGATTATGTAAGATTGTTTTTCCCGACGTCATGCAAGATGTGTAACCGGCTTGTTTCTATTTTCTCGTGACCCAGATGGCTGAGTGATCTCAAACTTCTACAGGTTTGTCAGTTTAAGTATAAGGTGAATTACATAAATTTCTCAAACTTTGTTGTTATCAAAAATCACTTTTGTAATTGTTCCTTTAAAAAGTTTTCTCTCTCACCATTATCTTCATTTCTAGCCATATTTTCACCGTCGATGATTCTTGGTTCATTTCTCATTGCTCCAGAGAACTCAAGTGGCTGATCGTTAAACCCTGGTGGCTCCATGAAACCCACTGCAGAAGAAACAACAAGATGACATACTATGGATTTTTTTTCGTTTTAATCTTTTAAAGGAACAGTACAGAATTGGTAAGAAATGAAAGTCGTGAAGATCACACACTTGTAATCTGTCTTTCACTATTCTCTCGTGACCCAGATGGCAGATTGATCTCAAACTTCTACAGGTTTGTCAGTTTGTGTATATGGTGGATTACATAAAGTGCCTACACTGCCAGCAACTGTTTTGTTAGCAAAAACCAATTCTGTAATGTTCGTTTAAGTTCTTAAGTCAGGAATATAGTACTTTCACAACAAGGCTGAAAACTAAAAGGTTCAGCTTGCCAAAGGAAAACATATAATGTTTTTTTTTTTTTTTAATGCAAGTCGCCAGACACACAAGGCCTGAAAGCCACTCCAAGGTGTGGGCTACAATTATTTTTTTCCAGAGGCCGTTGCCACCGACTCCTAAGGCTGAAACAGGGTTACCCCTTTTACAGTCCATACAGATGTAGACTTGGGTATCATCAGTCAGAAACCTGGCTGGTAGAGTAGAAAGCAAAACCTATGCTTATTTGTAGCCCAAGTTCAAGAATGCAATAAAAGTCTGCAATAGTTTCAGCTGAATGAAGTGTCTACTTTTTGTGGGGGAAAACGTGTCAAATTCATCCATGTTTTATAGAAAGATGACAGCAGGAACTAACCGTATAATCAGGGCCCAGTTTCAAATTTCCACATGATTTTCAGGAGAAGCTATAACAGCCGAATACCAGTAACAAGAAATATCAACAAATGGGAATTTTGTTAGTAATCCTGTTTTTATCAAGGAAGAAATTTCATGCTAAGCAAATTTTTGTGCTTAGCAGCTCTATGATTTGGTCCCTGGTCGCAGACAACAGAAATTTCATCTCAGCTTTGGAGTTTCAAATTGTTCAAACAGTACACATTGTTAATGCTAGTCGCACACTTTCATTAAATTACAGGTAACCACTGGTTGCCATGGTGATCAATGCACAACTTACTTAGTTGGTTCATTCTCATCGGCCCCATCCCGCTCATATTTCCTCCCGGGCTGTCGTTGAGAAATTGTCTGTTGGGAAAGTTTCCTGCCATTTTTGGAATCTGAATGCCTTGGCAGTTTGCTTTGAAGAAACTTCTTGTTGTTGTTGTGGATTGAAGACACTGTCTTCTGGAGGATAAAGTACTCTTGCTAACCACTTCCGCTACAGTGCTAGAAAAATTGTGAGAAAAAGACAATTGAAATGGCATTACTCCTGGGGAATTTTTTTTATTTGAAAACTACTTTTCACTTATTCTTTCAAAATAAAAAGTCTTAATTATTCTGTACACGCCTGCCACTTCCATGGGGATTTGTTTGATTTTTGTATTGGATAGTCAAACTTTATAATTATTATACCCCTTTTTTATGTTCTCCTTGAGAAATTGGTAGCCCTGACGCTTAATTTTGAACTCTAATTAAAAGGAAGTTCAAGTGCACATTTTTCACACACTCGTGTTCAAAGGACAATAGCTAGACAGATAGAGTGGCAATGTTTGTTGTGGGTGGGAGGATAAACGCCCAAATCGGAAAACCTACCCAGTCGGGTAGGGACCGGAAATCCAATAATCCACATGAATGAGCATTGTGGTCCGAGAATCGAACAGGGGTCCACAGGAGATAAAGGGCAGGGACAGAATTAAACCTCTTCTTGAATTTGATGGTAGACCAGGAAATAGGCTTATATTATAAATTTGTATTTTGAGTTTAATTAATTTAATAAATTTTAAAATAGTTGAAAGTTCCTGTGCCTCTCCTCTGTTCTAAAGATACATTATGTAGAATTTTCTTGACAGGTAAGGATATTATTTGACATAGATTTAGGGCGGAAAGTGGCATACAGAATTTTACTCAATGTACGAGACGACGACCATCGACCGTCGTTAAGCAGTGGAACGGTAAGTTCCATGGTTTTCCAGTGCATGTACACATACACCACGCGTTTGTACAGTACTTAACAGATGCAGATGCAGATCATGTAGTGCAGCCAGTGTAAAAAAAGAAAAAAGTGTACATGTATGTAGCCTACGTACATCAGTACACAACAATAATTGAATACAATTAAAATACACTTTCATTCAGTAAGTTGGAGAGAAAAAGACTAAGGAGATTACTTTTGCGTGTGAACATTTTCTCAAATCTTACCTCTAACGATGTAGGTAGAATTCCATGCTCTTACTGACTGTAAACAGCGGATCCTTTGTACGATTTTCCACGGTTCGTGTGTGTAGTTTTCAGGCAAAATAAACAGTAAACAACCCTTGGCAAACAAATAGTCAGATCCCATATTGAATATTCAAAGATTCCTATCGTAAAGATTCTAGGTACCAGCTGATCGACTGAGCCGCTTATTGGGCCGGTTTTCCAGCGGTGGATTCAAAGACCGGTCGGCTAGCTGTGTGATACAAGGAAGCTAGAATCGATGCAGTTAAAGGCGGTGAACTTTCTGACTCTCTTTCTAAATATTTTGAACGAATTTATAAAATCATTTTCACTAATCAGTTTATTTTTTATATAACTGAGCAAACTAGAAGGCACAATTGTTTAGATAATTTGGGTGAAAAATGAGTGAGTTGTTAGCGGTGGCGTAGCTAGAGGGCTGGGACAGGAGTCATGTGCCCTCCTAATTTTGCGGATCCCCCCCCCCCCAATAATTTGAACTGTTCACATGGTATAGAACATTTCCAGTGCAAAATGTTTTCAATGTTTTAATTGCGTTTTCCATAAACACAGAGCATGTAAGCCCATTTGTTTTTACACAAATGCCAGAAAGGGCCTAGAAAATGTATAACAATACCAACACGCAAAATTGGGTGAGAGATAGAAAAAGTATGTTCCTTTTGAAAAAAATTAGAGAGAGTGACAAAAGGCACACGGAAAATTGCCCAGAAGTAGTGTCCCTTCTCCCTCGAAAAAAAAAGGTGCCCCCCCACCTCCCCCATAAAAATCATACATGTTATGGCGCTGGTAAATTAGCTGCAACATAAGACTTGCCCAAAAGTCAATGTAGGCCGTACCCTTCTTGGTGCATAAAGAGGAGATTTATTTTATTCCATAATCTTATAGACAATTCTACTGGGTACACAAGTTACTCTGGTTAATTTAATAATACTATAATTAACTGCCAGTGCACTGGTCACATTGAGACGATGAAGAAAAACTTCTTACAGCAACTCGTTTTAAAACTCCATAAGACTTTACAAAGTTTCATAATAATAATACCATTTATATTTTTATTAACTACTTGTGGCTAACATGTGAAGTCGTAAAGTGTCAAAGGTCAATTTAACTCTACAACAAGTGCGTATTATTAAAAAGATAACTGATGGCAATACTAATAATGTACAGTTTTCTTGCGCTTTATTATCGATCGTCTCATCAAGTGCTAATTGCTACCTGCATATTTTACAGCAGGGGTGCCCAATTTCAAAGAGTTGCTTAAGCAGAACAAAAAGCTAAGCGCAACAAAAATTTGCTTACCAGAATTACCAGCCAAACCATATACAATGTCTTTTGTACAATAGGTTGTGACTGGTTTCCTGCTCATTTCTTCATAGCAGAAAATGTTTAGCAATATTTTTTTTGCTGAAGCAGCTCTATTATGTTGGGCCCAGGTGCAAACAGAACTATTTTTTAGTTATGACATAAAAGTCACCCTTCTTCCGGGCAATAGTAACAGAAGGGCGTAAGCAATATGGCACCTGACAAAAACAAATGTGTTATTACTGTTTGATTTTTGATGCTAGGATTAACCCAAAGAAATGTTTCCTTTTGAAATCAAACTTTCACACTAAGTTTTCTTGAAGCACTATTTTGGACATGAATTGCTTACGCCCTTTGTAACCAGTAACTTTTCGATGCACTCTAGAAAAATAAGTAGATAATATTGCAGCATTTTTTTCTTTTCTTTTTAATACATGGACAATCGATTTCCACTTGCCAAAGTTAAAACAACTAACACTAATTTACAATATGTAGCCATAGAGTAAAATGAACAGTACAATATACTAGCATTACAATATAAAAATGCATAACGCAAAGTAGGCCCTACAATGAACACCAAAATACTACATTAAAAAAGCTATGCACACGATGTGTTCATAATAACAGTCTAATGACACTTGAGAAAATAAGACATCAATTAAAGTAAACAATTAATGCATACTTGTATTTTGCATCAGTATCAGTATACTTCAGCTATACTACAGTAAATAACACACAAATTACAATTATTTATAACTATTCAATTCAATTATAAACTCACATTTATTTGCATACTTCAAGATAACAGTACAAAGCTATTATAATAATTTATAAAAAGAAGTAACCGATAAACAAGGCTATATCACAAGGCAGAAAATAAACAAACTATGGAGGAGTAGTTATAATAATGGTAAAAACTAAACACGTTTTGAGCGCCAATAGACAACGTTTTTTTTATATAAACAAGTTACTTGCTTTTTAAGTTTGCGCGGTTTGAAAAGTGCGTGCAGAGGGGGCGAGGGTGAGGTGCGTGTTAGTATTAACTAAATTCTTATTGTGAGTGATATTGTT
Source organism: Asterias rubens (assembly GCF_902459465.1). NCBI lineage: Eukaryota > Metazoa > Echinodermata > Asteroidea > Forcipulatida > Asteriidae > Asterias > Asterias rubens. The sequence continues at coordinate 13,689,202 of NC_047074.1, read as the reverse complement.
AAGGTTTAGTGCAAGGGTTAAGTTAGCATGGAGTGCGACGGGGGGGGGGGAGTGCATTGGCTCGACTTCACAAAGCATTAAGATTCATCTTAAGACGAGTTGTCAAAATTAACAAAGTGATGTGTATTGTGACATCAAACTTTTTTGATAAATCTTAGGTCTTTGTGATACCGAGCCCTGGTGTTGTGATTGTGGCGCGGGCATTGCATTTAAATTGCAACATGGCGAATATCTCATTAAGGTATATGCATTTGTCTATTTGCGCTCAAAAGTGTACACTTGTAGTTTCCCAAACATCTTTGAACTTTAAAGGGTTGTTAAATAAAGTTAAGTTTGTATCACTAGAATAGTAAAGATGGACGGGGCCCGTAAACTTATTAACCAAAAGATAGTTGCATACATCACTTAGTTAAAGGGCCTGTCAACAAACAGGTTCGGAGAAGATTTTGGCATTATGTCTATCTTTATCAAGTAAGTCTTCCAACAAACTTTTTTTCACAACTGAAAATTATTGTAAGAAATGATAATGTTTAAAAATTATAATTTCTTGCGGTAATATATGAGAAAGATATTGTCAAAGACAAGAAGGGAATTTTAAACACCGATTTTCTCAATTTACATTTAATTTTATATTACCATATTGGTACAGCTTTAGTTTTCTGAATCACTTTAATTTTTCACTCATTGTTGGCCATTTTTCGGCATCAAAAACGATTCATAAATTTGCGCTTATCACAACAGGGCAACATTTTATGGAGCTGCTGAAGCACACACAAAATGATGCTCACTAGAATATGGTTTAGCTTAAGTACAATTTTTAAATGTACCACTGTGACTGGTATCCAGCTTACGATATTTGCTAAGCAGAAAGTTGATAAGCAAAACTTTTTGTTAGGCCAAGAGTTTTGGGTGACCTGATATTTTGAATGCTTGTTTCTATCTTTAAATTTGTATTCATAGTAGAAGTATTCCGAGTCCATCAAAATCCAAATATAACGAATTTGTTTTTAGTGATAGACCAACAATGCTTGGCATGAGGCCAGCCTGTCAATTTCTTCAGTGCTAGTACCGAGCTATGTAACAATAATGGTATTGGAGTTTGATGGCTTCAAGAAAAGCTTATTAATTTTTTTGCCATTTTGAGGTATGCTGGACACAAAATATTGCTATTAGGTTTTAGTAAATTTTGTATGTATACACCCAAACCAAACAGAGCACTCCTTTAGTGGCAACCATACCTCAATAAGGCTTAAAGAGAAAACATTATACTAAGGGCATGTCTGCGAACTTGCGGCTGTGGCTTTTGCTGATCGTCACGTGAACATGCGTTAAAGCATGATGAGGACAACGGGAATTCCCCCTAAGTAACAGCTAAAGCCAAAGTCACAGTCGTAAATTCGGAAACATCCTAAAAAAGGTCATGTCACACAATGCAATTTCCATCGGCAATCTGGAGGCAACCATTGCACTGTACACAAAAGAAACGTTTCGGCAATACACAAAACAGTATGCTCGAGATTGATGGGAACACTGAAATTTGAATGGATTTTAGTTTTGGAGATTGCCTGGAACTGAGTGCCTTCGAATTGCCTTGTGTGACATGACCTAATCCAACATCACACCGAACTCGTTCTCACTATGTTCTGAAAGGTATAGTCTTGGTGCAAGACGTTGTTATTCAAACTATCACTTGACTAACGCGATCTTCCGCTCGCTCCCTCCTCGCCGGCGTCTGTGCATTATACTATATAACTGCTTGCACCAAGACTCCATTTTTCAGAATGTGTGAGAATGAGTTCGATGTGATGGGGGATATTAAGATGGTCTTCTCCTCGTGCGTCTTCAATGCGTCGTCGTCATCCAGCTTGTTTCACTTGAACGCCATGCCCAGGAGAATCGTCTAGCAGACTTGGCACTATCTTAAAGGCAGAGCAGACTTTTGGTAGTTGTCAAAGACCATTTTCTTCACTTGGTTTTCACCCAATTTATACATTAAAAAAAAGGAATTTGTTTTGCTCAATTGGATATCAAAGGTGCAAGAAAATGATTAAAGAAAAACCCATCGTTGCAAATAATGTTGCTCTTTTGGATGACTTAGAGAGGCTTCATACCTGAAGTCTTTCTCATATTCAAATGTTGGTGAATCATTTTCTCGAAAACTACTTTACCTCACAGGATATGTTTCTAACAATGTTTCTTGACCAAGAAAGATGTTATGGTCATTTTGCAGTAACTACCAAACGTGTACTCTGCCTTTAGACATAATTGCTGTATAATTATAAAATGTCGCTGCATAGGCCTACGTCACTTCCAACCGTTGAACTTGTAGAGTTGTCTGGTTAGAGTTGACTCAGTCCTGTACTGGGGAGTCCTCAGGTTCAACTTGACACAGTCCTTCAGCTGGTAGCAAACAGTCAAAGCGTTCGGATGTCATCTCCAATGTCATCGTCTCAATCTGTGGTAGAAAAGTAGCAAACAATTTTCAAAAGATGTTCATAATAAGCTGTTTTTATAATACAAGTATGACTTGTTCTGAGAAAAGTTTGAATGCTATCATGAGCAAGACAAATCCTTGTTGAACTCCACAGTTGAAAAACCATAGAATAGAGACACAAACAAAGCATGACACATCATTCTAGGTTTGTTTGTTTGATGGGTTTTTGTGGGTTTTTAAAGATATTTTTCTGAAAAACTTGACGATACATTTTTTATTGAGGTTTTTCACCAGTTCGTTGTAAATGGTGTGGTAGAGAAAACGTAAGGTTTGAAGGACTGTATTTGGTTTACGGTATAACACCATGATGTGTATCTACTTGCCACCACGTAGAGTTGTTCTTTAGAGAACTGTCTTGCTATAAATTCTACTACCGCGGAGTAGATTGAGTTCTTTAACTTTTGGACGATTTGAAACCTACAAAAGTGCTGGTTCTGACCTCCTTTGCTAAATTTGTGGGATGAATCTTCTCTTCAAAGACAAAGGCCCAGAAAGATTGTTGTCAAACTTACCGAACGGTCTGTTGTTGGTTCTTTTCATCCTTTATCCTCAACTGATTCACATCGCAGCAGGTCCGGTTGAAGTCACACCACAGCACAAGAGACTGTGGAATAGAATAGTAAGGCACAGAACAATTTGTCAAAATTAATGTATACAATTCGTTTTACAAAAGATTGCAAGAACAGCCAAGTTATATTGCTTCAGGGGTGGATTTCACAAAAGGTAGTCCTAACTTAGGACTAGTCCTAGACAATGCTAAGGGATAGGACCAGTCCTAAGTTAGGATGAGTTACTGGTCCTAAGTTAGGACCAGTCCTATCTCTTAGCATTGATTGGGACGAGTCCTAAGTTAGGACTACCTTTGTGAAATCGACCCCAGGGAGAATTGCAATTTGTATTGAATGCGTCTTTTTGAGGCTGGTTGCTGATTCTGAATTGTTTTACCTCGGTGAATGGCAGATTGTTAGAATGCTTTCTGTTGTTGAATCTCCAAATGTATTTTGGCTGCTGTTACAAATGTCTTTAACTTCTTAGGAAATATTTTGTTTAAAAACTTCAACATCTGATGCATGTGAAACATTTTTCTTCAATATGGATAAGAGACATTTTGAATAAGTAGACGATGATCCTCCTAAGTTTATTGATTGAGTTGTTGATACAGTTTCTTCACCACTAACTAATAACTTATGATACAGGCGATACGTTACCAAATCTTGCTCAGCTCAGTGAAGATTTCAGAATACAAACTACTAACTCATCTTCAAGAAGAGATCTGCATTTTGGAAGAAAACTATCATCTAAAAAGGTTAGAATTTTGGGTCACAACAATTAGCCAAAGTGTAAAATTGACTCAATCGGATATGCTTAGGAACCCCCCCCCCCCCCCTGCACGAGAACGTGACTTGAATCAAGTCTAGCCAAAGTGAGGTTCACCACCAGTATAACCCCAAATTTACCGCCGTTGTTATCTACGGTGTCCCACTGCTGCCATCGATATCAAAGTCGCCTGACACAACATCAGTTTGAAATAGAACAATTCTGTGGGAAAACAAAAACAAGGTTAGCTTGTGAGGATAACAGTTAATTTACTTTTACACACAAAAAGTCTCTAAGCACAATTTTTTTGTACTTTGAGGTTTTTCGAGCCCGATCGAGAGGCACCTGTCCCTTATAGTAGTCGTAACCTCTTATGGATTGGGGGCGCCCACTAACTCCTCTCCATCCGCCGGACTATGGGCCCAAAAAGGGTCTCTCGGTTCGATCACCAACAACCCTATTGGGTGCCAGCACCGATACACTCATACATTACCCAATAATTCACCATCTGCAATCACCTGCTACTCACTTCATAAAGAGCAGGTTTACCAGACTCTGGAAAGCAAACAAAAAAAGGGTTGTTAAATGGAGAGAAATGTTTTTACAAAAAACCGGGGACAGGAAAAGCAAGTTTTCGTTCACATGCTATTACCGTCTCATACTTTACCCAATACTTCACCTTTCATAGGAGCAGGTAGTCAGACTCTGGAAAACAAACACAAAAAGAAACTCGTTACATGGAGAGAAATGTTTTCCAAAAACCGGGGAGGGCAGACTTGCCCTTACAGACTTTACCCAATACTTAACCTTTCATAAAGAGCAGATTACCAGACTCTGGAAAACAAACACAAAAAAGAAACTTGTTACATGAAGAGAAATGTTGAGAAATAGAGATCTTTTGCTGCAAAAGCTCGACCTCATTAACTTCTTTTGGTACACAAATATAATAATTAACCTTAAGAGGCTAAGTTAGGCCTTGGAGAAAAGGGGTTATTTGTCTGTCTCATTTACCCCCTGAGACTTCACCTGGGGTTAATTTCATAGAGCTGCTAAGCACAAACAAATTCTTAGCTTGAAATCTATTCCTTGATAAAAACAGGATTACCAACCCAAATTCCATTTGTTGCATATAAGATAAGATGAGATAAGATAAGATAAGATAAGATAAGATAAGAACTTTATTATCCCACACTGGGGAAATTAAAACTGGCCATGATTCAAACAGTACAGACAAAAACGCTTAAAATTATTTAACAACACACAGATAGATAAAAATATTAATTAAGAATATCAGGTATAAAAATATGTGTCTAGCATGGATTAAAAATTATGCACAGCAATATTTAGGCCTATTATACAAGGTAAAATGTACACAAGAGAGGTCCTTAAAACCGACATTGCTTGTTTTAATGGTATATAGCTGTTGTTTGCTTATCCTGAAAATCGCGTGGAAACTTGGGTTGGTAATCCTATTTTAATCAATGAAGAAAGTAAGTCCATGCTAAGCAAATTTGTGTGTTAAGCAGCTCTATGAAACTGGGCCACGATACACTTGACCTTTGGATGCAAACACTTGACCTCACTTGATCTCCAGTCACTCAGGGGACATGCATCGTCTATTCAAGTTCTGTTTTTTTTTCTGATGACGACGTAGTTCTTAGTTTTATTTCAAGACATTATCTTTATCAAATTTATGGACTTGTTTTTACCGTCCTTAAAACGTATACATTTTTATGTAACCGCAAAAGACATTGAGCGTCTTGAAACAAGACTAAGAACTACACAAGTCACACCTAATACTTTACCCATCGTCTGCTAAAATAGTGGGGTTGGTCTTATCTCTAGGCCAACACTAATACTCCGGGCCTTTACTATCTTTACTACCTTTAATGTGTGGTGTTTTTTTTTTTAAATAGTATTCACTTGTTTAAATTGTACATAATCTGCCTTGTCATTTATTTTGTCAAGTAATCTTTATATTATTTTTAAATTATTGTATAATTGTATATTTCTCTTTTTATTAATACGATATGGAGCTGGTCTGCTATTGTAATTGCCTGCAAAGGATGATTAAAGGATTGGATTGGATTGGATGACCACACCCATACATACCAAGGCATCATTGGTGTCTCTCCACCAAGGTGATGCCACTCCCCCTCTCCCTTCGTCCTTCTCCCTTTTATTCTTCCTCTTTTCTTCTTTGTCTTCTTCTTTTTCTTTTTGTATCTCTTGTTTTTCTTTTTCGCAGCGCTCATACGTCATAGGTTTGGGGAAGTTATTTGCAATGGTGCCGATTATATTAAGCTTTTTTCGTAGATTAGTATTCGTCGGGACTAAAGCTTTCAAAATCTCGTGTTTGTGACAAGTTTCCTATTGTTTTTTGTTTTGTGTATATTAATTTGATCTAAACGAGCACATTTATTTTTAATTTTTAGCCATTATTTTTTACAATACTCAGTTGAAAATGCCACATGCTTTCAGAGTTGATGTAATGCCGATAATAGGAATATGTAAATATTAATTTAGCTTATCTAAATTATCAATTTACAACTCTTAAATCAAACATTAATCACACAAAGAGCTATGTTTTATTATTATTTAACAACCTTTTGCCTAACGATTGAACACAACAAAATATTTATTTGAAGATGTATACATTTACAGCAGATGTAATGCTGATATTAGGAATATGTAAATATTAATTTAGCAGATCTAAATTGTTTATTTACTAACTCCTAAATCAAACATTAATCGTATTAAAATTACTCTTCACAGTATTATTTGACTGCATCTCATTACTTTAAAACACTTCTTGTAGATTTTGTGCCCCAAGTAAAAAATTCAGACTAAAAACAATTACTCATCTGTAAAGAATTATTGAAATTTAAGTTTGAACCTTAGTTTTTAAGTTTTATCTAATACCCATATATACATTCAGAGATGATGTAATGCTGATTTTCGGAATATGTAAATATTAATTTAGTTTATCTAAATTATGTATTTACAACTCCTAAATCAAACATTAATCATTCAAAGAGCTTTGATGCTTAGTAATTAACTCTTATTGTTACAAGCTTAAACACAAAAACAACATTTAGTTGAAGATGTTTACATCTACACAAGATAGAATGCTGGTGCTAGGAATAAATCTAAATATTGTCTATTTACTAACTCCTTCATCAAACATTAATCATAAAAATTACTCTTCAGTCTTATTTGACTGCAAACTCTTCCCTCATTACTTTAAAACACTTCTGTGCGTAGATGTAATGCCCTATGAGTAAACAATTCAGAATCTATGTTACCTTTTTTTTTTTTTTTTGCTAAAAACAATTACACATTTTTAAAGAAGTATTGAAGTTTCAGTTTGAACCTTAATTGATCAAGATTTTGCTCAAAACAATTACTCATGTTAAAGCATCATTGAAGTTTATGCTAGAGCCTTAATTTTGAAGTTTTATCTAAACATACCTCCATTCAGAATTGATGTAATGCTGATATTCGGAATATGTAAAAATTAATTTAGTTGGTCTAAATTATTTATTTTACTATACTCCTAAATCACACATTAATCATCAAATGAATAGTGACACTCTGTGACACGTAACTGCATCTAATGACTACTTCTAGAAGATTTATTTTCGTATAGGTTTGGGCCATCAGTAAAAAGCGAAAGGGAAAAGTGCTGAATCTATTTTGGTGCTAAGTAATTGTTCTCAAAATTAAATTCGTAGAGGAATTAAGCCCATAAGAAATTATTACGATGAAGTTTGATTTTATACTCCTAATTTATAAACATTACGATATTAGGAAAATTATAAACTTATGACAAGAAAATATTAACATGACATCTATGACGATTTGAAATATCGACCCTGGCAGAAATTCACAGTAAGACCAGTCTTCTAACTAAAAGCATCACTGGCTTCGACCAATATGCGACTCAAGAAATGCCAAGAAAGTGGTGACGTCACCTGGAAAGCTGCACAAGCAAGGACAACATCAACAAGATCGCAGAACGTATTGGGGAAGGGGCGGTACGAGGGGTGGGACTCTGCAAGAGAACGGGTTAGATCTCCTCTTACACTTCGAAGTCTTCGTCTTGTCTTGATCTTGATTTTAGGATAACTTGCGTTATCCGACCTCCACTATTTGCGCTCATCAAATGAGTTCTCTAACTTTAAGTTCAATCTTCAAAATATTGCACTTCATCAGTTTTTGTTCGATTTTCTTATTCTTTTTCCTGAAAGGCGAATACTAACGTGAAGTGGTCGGTCAAAAGATTTGACAAAGGGGGGAACAAGGGAGAAATATATGGTTTGGGGTAATACCAAGTTCTGAAATGGACGGTTCTGCTTTTTAACTATATAACTCGAGAGACTTGTCAGTTCTGAAAAGAACCGTTCTGCTCTTAAACTCAGTTCTGAAAAGAACTGCAGTTCTGCTTTATATCTAACTCGGTAAACTACTCAGCTCTGAAAAGAACTGTTCTGCTCTTAAACTCAGTTCTGAAAAGAACTGCAGTTCTGCTTTTTAACTAATTCGGTAGACTATACTCAGCTCTGAAAAGAACCGTTCTGCTCTTAAACTCAGTTCTGAAAAGAACTGCAGTTCTGCTTTTAAACTAATTCGGTAGACTACTCAGCTCTGAAAAGAACTGTTCTGCTCTTAAACTCAGTTCTGAAAAGAACTGCAGTTCTGCTTTATATCTAACTCGGTAAACTACTCGGCTCTGAAAAGAACCGTTCTGCTCTTAAACTCAGTTCTGAAAAGAACTGCAGTTCTGCTTTTAAACTAATTCGGTAGACTACTCAGCTCTGAAAAGAACTGTTCTGCTCTTAAACTCAGTTCTGAAAAGAACTGCAGTTCTGCTTTATATCTAACTCGGTAGACTACTCAGCTCTGAAAAGAACTGTTCTGCTCTTAAACTCAGTTCTGAAAAGAACTGCAGTTCTGCTTTATATATCTAATTCGGTATACTACTCAGCTCTGAAAAGAACTGTTCTGCTCTTAAACTCAGTTCTGAAAAGAACTGCAGTTCTGCTTTATATATCTAACTCGGTAGACTACTCAGCTCTGAAAAGAACCGTTCTGCTCTTAAACTCAGTTCTGAAAAGAACTGCAGTTCTGCTTTTAACTAATTCGGTATACTACTCAGCTCTGAAAAGAACTGTTCTGCTCTTAAACTCAGTTCTTAAAAGAACTGCAGTTCTGCTTTATATCTAACTCGGTAAACTACTCGGCTCTGAAAAGAACTGTTCTGCTCTTAAACTCAGTTCTGAAAAGAACTGCAGTTCTGCTATTTAACTAATTCGGTAAACTACTCAGCTATGAAAAGAACTGTTCTGCTCTTAAACTCAGTTCTGAAAAGAACTGCAGTTCTGCTTTTTAACTAATTCGGTAGACTACTCAGCTCTGAAAAGAACCGTTCTGCTCTTAAACTCAGTTCTGAAAAGAACTGTTCTGCTCTTAAACTCAGTTCTGAAAAGAACTACAGTTCTGCTTTTAAACTACTTCGGTACCTACTCGGCTCTGAAAAGAACTGTTCTGCTCTTAAACTCAGTTCTGAAAAGAACTGCAGTTCTGCTTTTAAACTAATTCGGTACCTACTCAGCTCTGAAAAGAACTGTTCTGCTCTTAAACTCAGTTCTGAAAAGAACTGCAGTTCTGCTTTTAAACTAATTCGGTACCTATACTCAGCTCTGAAAAGAACCGTTTTGCTCTTAAACTCAGTTCTGAAAAGAACTGCAGTTTTGCTTTATATCCAACTCCGTAGACTACTCAGCTCTGAAAAGAACTGTTCTGCTCTTAAACTCAGTTCTGAAAAGAACTGCAGTTCTGCTTTTTAACTAATTCGGGAGACTACTCAACTCTGAAAAGAACTGTTCTGCTCTTAAACTCAGTTCTGAAAAGAACTGCAGTGCTGCTTAATATCTAACTCGGTAGACTACTCAGCTCTGAAAAGAACTGTTCTGCTTATAAACTCAGTTCTGAAAAGAACTGCAGTTCAGCTTTATATCTAACTCGGTAGACTACTCAGCTCTGAAAAGAACTGTTCTGCTCTTAAACTCAGTTCTGAAAAGAACTGCAGTTCAGCTTTATATCTAACTCGGTAGACTACTCAGCTCTGAAAAGAACTGTTCTGCTCTTAAACTCAGTTCTGAAAAGAACTGCAGTTCTGCTTTATATATCTAATTCGGTATACTACTCAGCTCTGAAAAGAACTGTTCTGCTCTTAAACTCAGTTCTGAAAAGAACTGCAGTTCTGCTTTATATATCTAACTCGGTAGACTACTCAGCTCTGAAAAGAACCGTTCTGCTCTTAAACTCAGTTCTGAAAAGAACTGGCGTTCTGCTTTTAAACTAATTCGGTACCTACTCAGCTCTGAAAAGAACCGTTTTGCTCTTAAACTCAGTTCTGAAAAGAACTGCAGTTCTGCTTTATATCTAACTCCGTAGACTACTCAGCTCTGAAAAGAACCGTTCTGCTCCTAAACTCAGTTCTGAAAAGAACTGCAGTTCTACTTTATATCTAACTCGGTAGGCTACTCAGCTCTGAAAAGAACCGTTCTGCTCTTAAACTCAGTTCTGAAAAGAACTGCTGTTCTGCTCTTTAACTAATTCGGGAGACTACTCAGCTCTGAAAAGAACTGTTCTGCTCTTTTAACTCAGTTCTGAAAAGAACTGGGTGCTGCTTAGTATCTAACTCGGGAGACTACTCAGCTCTGAAAAGAACTATTCTGCTCTTAAACTCAGTTCTGAAAAGAACTGCAGTTCTACTTTATATCTAACTCGGTAGGCTACTCAGCTCTGAAAAGATCTGTTCTGCTCTTAAATTCAGTTCTGAAAAGAACTGCAGTTCTACTTTATATCTAACTCGGTAGGCTACTCAGCTCTGAAAAGAACTATTCTGCTCTTAAACTCAGTTCTACTTTATATCTAACTCGGTAGGCTACTCAGCTCTGAAAAGAACTGTTCTACTCTTAAACTCAGTTCTGAAAAGAACTGCAGTTCTGCTTTTTAACTAATTCGGGAGACTACTCGGCTCTGAAAAGAACTGTGCTCTTAAACTCAGTTCTGAATAGAACTGTCCTGCTTTTCAACTAATTTTGTAGACTACTAAGTTCTGAAAAGAACAACCTGCTTTTTAACTAATCCAGGAGACCTCTAAGTTATGAAAAGAACTGTCCTGCTTTGTAAATACTTGGGTGGAAGGTAAAACAATAGGCCGGGATGAAACTTTAGCCTAAGTGGATCAAAGGGACTTCGAATGGGAAACCGTGAGAGGGACATTTTAAAGTGGAGGTCGGATGTTGCCAAGTTTTCCTTACCTGAATCCGGCGATGACTCCGGCGAGGACTCCGGCGAGGACTCCTATGTTACGTCCACAAACCACATATCCATAGATCATGATGTCCGTCCACAAACCACATCCATAGATCTTCAACTCCCATCCCATATTGCAGCGATGAGGCTTGATAGATGATTCAATTTAAGTTCGGGCCTAAAAAGTTAGAAAATTCAAATTGTTAAAAATAATCTGTATAAAAAAAATTAAAAAATAATAATAATGTTTAGGCCTAAACCCCCGAAAACCGGCTGAAAACACCAAATATGTAATGGTCACACTGCATTGAACGCTAACACGTGAACAAAAACATAAAACAAGTGACATTTTGTTCTGTTGACAAAACAAAAGCACCGAAAATTACCTGGCAAAAAAAACGAATTAAGTTATAGCACACCCCCCCCCCCCCCCGATTAATACAAAATAACACCGGAGGAAGGTAACATCCATGCTTCTTGGAAAGACACCAGAATTTAACACCAACACGTCACCAATAATGAAAAAAATCCAACAACAAGTAAACATTTTGTTGACAATTTTTTTTTTTAAATCACCAGTTAAATGTTGACCCCCCGATTAACAACTATCACATGAGCGAGGTATTACCAATGGCTCTTGGAATGACATCAATTTTGGTATTAAACGAAGGCAAACCAATGACTTGCTTGATAACAAGTTACCACTTGAATTTAAATTCCTCAGACTATGGAGACAGTTAACTAGTTGCTTTGTCCCATGATTCTGGCCAAGATTTTGCGTAGTTACGTAAGAGATGACAAACGAATGCACAACTCTGAATAAATGTTTCCAAGACACAATGGTACAATGGTTTGCCAATCTGGAGGTTGCTATACAAAAGCTTGACCCGAACCATTTGCCCTAGTAACTCTCTCCATTGTCCGAGATGAGGGGTTCAACTCTTAATCGGTAACTTGTGCCACGCAAGTCATTGTATCAGATTCTATAAAATTCTAACGTGCAAATGATTATTTGAACAACAGTTTAGCTAACAATTCCACCGTGCAAAATGCTTTTGAATGTGGTGTGTGAAGCTTTGCATGGTGTGGAGAATAAGTTTTTTCTCTTGCCTTTGAATCATTTCTAAATGGCAGTTTTGTCCATGGTCTACTTTCTCTTTTGTCCAATTACGTAAGGGGAAATAACTGTTGCCATAATAGAATCCATTAAGCATTGAGGCCCCTGGTATTGGTGGTAACAATGGCATTGTCATCAAAAAGCCAGGGCCCACTTTCACTGAGCTTCTTAAGCACAAAAAAATAGCTAAGCACTACAAAATTATGCTAACCAGAACATGTTTAGGCCCTACCAACTAAACTTGTCACATGTACTGTGAGTGGCAGGTATCCTCCTCACTTCTGTTTAGCAGACATTTTGTTAAGCACCATTTTCTGTTTAAGCAGCTCTGTGAAATTTAATAAGTTTTTAACTTTGTTGGTTATACTGTAGCGATACAAAAGTATGCTACCACAAACGCGAAATTTGGGGATTTTTGCCCAAAGAAATGTTTTTCAAAGGATTGCTAAACCGAGTTAGAAAAAGACCTCAAAAAATCACAGCTGACCTCCGATAACAACAAATAGTTTTGAATACATGACCCTAGATACAAAAAATTGGGAAATCATTCACAAAATTTGACGACGATTGGATACAGCTTACAGGTAAAGATTTTCAAAACTTACTACTAAAGAGTAATTCTATCCATTATTTTGTCACACATGCGTAACGTCCCCATAAATTCCGGTTTTTATGTACAAAATGCAATACATCTTTGCAAACTTATTTATCTTGAAATAATCAATAATCGATTATTTGGTCAAGGGCTGATCGATGATTCTATAAAATTTCATGGCATGAAAAATTGGAAATTATCATGTTAAAAATACTTATAAATAAAGAATTAAGTTTTAACCTCTAAATGCGGGCTGAAAACACAAAATCTAAGATGGTCGCCGGGTATGGCGGTTATTTTGAACTCCCACAATGCACTTAACACCAACACGTGTGACACATGATTACTGTGAGAAGAAAATCCGAAAACAATTAGCGTATGATTTGGTTGGAAAAGACATTTTTTAAATATTATTATTAAACGTTAAAATCATCTGACCAAGGGTAACCATTAAAAGCCGATACAAGATACTAACTACTAATTTTAAAATAATTATTCATAATCAGATACAATGGTATTGGGAAAGTCTGACAATTTTGTGTTGTGGTCGGATATTTTATAATCATAAAATCGTAAAAGGGGCGCAGTTTTATGCCCAACTCCGGTCGTGACAGGGTTGAATCGAGTCCCCAACATGGGTAAGGTTAAGTCATAAGAGTGGTTAAACAATTATCCCACGTGGTTTATTATTTGACAAAACAATTCTTGGTATAATTATCTCGGTTTTTACCCAAACGCCGATGTGTGTTAGCACTGTATACTCAGTATACTTGCCCGAGTTCTGCGGGGGAAAAAAATCACAGGCATATTACTCGGGTCGGATTCGAATCCACGACATTTGCAATTCTAGAACAGTGTCATCAACAAAAACACCGGCCGGTAGAATTGCAAATGTCGTGGGTTCGAAACCCACCAGAGTAATATGCCCGTGATTTTTTTTCCACCGCAGGACTCGGGAAAGTGCTAACACACATCGGTGTATATGGGTAAAAACCAAAATTAATATTTGTTATCCCTGATGCAAATTTAACATCTATATATTTAAATGACTGTTCCCAAGTCTTACCTTATGCTATTGAAGAGATGTCTTCGGCTTTGGTCGTAAAGTTTTACACTCCAACTTTGTAGGCCTAGTTCAAATTGTTGGCAAAATATTTGGTTCTAAAGGTTCAACAGTTACCATCGAATTGTCTATGAATGCACATCATTATATAAAAATAATGGCAATTTTTGGCAAATAATACCACTAATATAGTTCATCAGAAAAAAGTTCATCCGAAAACGCAACTTCGAGATCCCACGTTGGGAGCGGAGCGGTCGGCCATGCTGCCATCCCAGTCGACGACGAGGTCCAGAATGAAAGGCAGGCTGGTTATTGGCTCGTTATGGTCACGAACTGGTATTCCAGAAACAGGTGCAAAATTCCTTGTTTGCATAACAACGAGCGCCTTCATTGGAAGAAAAAGGATGATGCAACGAGGCAACATTCCACAGTAAACCCCAATCACAGGAATGTACAGAAGAATGACTTTAAGACTCAATCACAGACGGCTTAATAATAACTTATTCCATGGTGAGGATAAAATGGCGGGAATAAGTATTGAAAAAGAGAAATATTTCCTGAAAGAATCAAAGTGTTCTTTTGGGTTCTAGACAGGGTTCATTTAGTCACTTTCCCATTGTTGTTATTGATTTTTTTTTTTAGTGTTTGTTGCTAATTGTTCCTGTTTTTGTAGTTGCTGTAAGTTTAGATGATCTTCCCAGCAAGGGGAACTCGGCAAACTCCCACAAGGGGATATAAACACCAAGCTGGCAACAATATTTCTCATACAAACATTGGTTTAACGTATTTGATTATGAATCGCACAAATCAAGAAATTGTGATTCAGTAACTAGACGACAATATTTATTTTAGTCATTGTGAAATCAGCGGTTAGCTGGGGGTTCGAACCCACAGCCTTGTTTTGTTCATCTACTGCTGATGTTGCGCACAATACTAAATAGGGAGAAAACAGAGAGCGTCGACCTCATAAATATTGTGTATTTCCCTCAAAATATTATAGACAGATTTGATCCAAAGACAATGGATATTATTATGCGTAAACATTGTTTACATTTTGTCCAGGTGGGGGTTGTTGACTTCCAGCTTGGAGTGCACAGGCCCTGAAATAAACGGTCCTATAGACCTTTCTTTTGCAACGTCACAGCCCGAGTTTTTGCCAACCCAGATTGGAAAACTATGGAAAGCCATATGTGCAAATCAAAATAAGATCGATATTTTTTTGTAACAATGAACCAAATTTGTTCATTTTGTTTAAAACAAAACAACTAATTATGAGAGGTATTTTATTTAATTGAAAGTTTGAAGAAAAAGTTGAATTTCGTTAAAACATCTGTTTTTACGATTTAATGATTAATTACTAACATTCGGCCGACCATGCCAACCAAGGCGGTTTGTTTATCAACAAAAGAAAGGTCTATTGGCCGAGAAGTGTAGTAGAGACTACTTTCAAGATGCTCGGCCATTAAAGAAAATTACACCGGTGGATGGGATGTTTCTACTTCTAGGGAGAATATCCTCAACAGGCACTGGGACTCCTCATATTTAATTGAGCAGAGAATGATTGCTACTATACTGTATAAAGCTTAAAGCTGCGAGACTTCCAAGTAGTTTTCGTAATGGAACTTTATTTAATGGGTGCGTTCGTTTAGCTTCCCTGGGTCGACCCGGTCCTGCCCCCGGTGCGTTCGATAAAACATTGTTCAATAACTATTTTCTAAGCAGAAATAGGCAGGATACAAGTCAGAGGTTGTAAATAACATAGTTTGGGTGGTAACCTTTTTCTGTTAAGCATAATTTTGTTGTGCTTATTATAGCTATCTTTTTGTACTTGTTTGGCCAAGTAGGCCCCTTAAGCCATAGTCACTTACTCTGTTTTTGTCAAAATATCTAGCTCTGCCGTCAAAAATGCTCAGTGATATTTGAATGTTGAAAAAATAGCAGGCCTACTGATAAGTAAATGTGATAAAAATGTAAACTATTAAAATAAAGGAAAAACAGTTGTGTCTATGCCTCGGTGGACAGCGCTTAACTTCAGAAGTCTGATGTGTGCTACCTGCCGGATGAGGGCGCTGTTTGGTTATCACAAGCCAGTATTTGTATTTTGGGGGGTGTACGTTTAGGCTAGGCCTTTACAAATTAGTAAACATACTGTTTAGAAAACCACGCCTTACTTTAAATTTGATCTTGATTGTTTCTACTATTTATCCATCAAAAGCCAAGATTTAAAGATTTTGAGAGTGAAACATTTTCCCTGTGCTACTTCAAAAGTTGAATGTCCTAGGGCCCATAAGGTTTATCGCGAGTCAGAAACGCAATGCATTGTGGGAATGAATATCTCGCGCGCGCAACGCCTATACCTTTGTGTGTGTTCAACAGCGCTCTCTCTTGATATTTTGCTAATCGCGATAAACCTTATGGCTTATACATGAGGCGCCAAAAAGCAGAGACAGAAAAAATAAAAAGGCCGACGAAAATCATACCCTTGTATTTCAACCTGCATGTAAACATACTTTTAGCAGATCAGGGGGTCAGGGGTCACAACAGTAGACCAGGTATACGCGAAACCCCACATGTTTTTAAGACCTCAGAAATTGCCGGAAACACAAAGGAACTAATTTATGTATCTCCTGAGCATTTCCTGAGTACCCCACCCAGACCTCTATGGTTGAGTCATGCCCTGGTCCAATTTCATAGAGCTGCTTATGCATACAAAATAGCTGAGTACAATAAAAATTATGCTTACCAAAAGAATACCATAGACTAAGGTATGGCCCAATTTCATAAACGGCTAAGCACAAAATACTGCTGAGTAAATTTCAAATAGTGGGACACCAGATGTAGCAATGTAAAGTTAATTGAATTTTGGCTGGTAATCTGTTTATACTTTTCTGTGCTTAGAAATTGTTTGTGCTTACAGGCTTAATGAAACTGGGTCTATGCCAAGTGCAATTTGTGACTGGTATCCTTCTCATTTTTCGCTTAGCAGCAAATTGTTTAAGCAAGCTGCTTTATCAAATTGTCCACTGACCCTAACATTGTTTGTTTCGTCTGCACTCCGTCCGTACATTTGATTTCCTCCCCTCCACACCCTCCCCTCCCAAAGGGACAACAAACACAGCTGTTTTGCTGAATTTATTCCCCCTTTATGTCCCCAATCGATGACGTCCCCACGAGTGGCCGAAACTTTCTCATGTGTGTTAGCGCGGCTGTCAGTACTCCAGTGATTCATTCAAAGGGGACGTTTCCTGGCCTTGACAACAGAATATGTCACCATGGCAACAGTGTCATTGTAACGATGCGTGTTTTCCGCCAAGTCAGTGGACTGTAATCAAGAGCGTGACTGGCATATGTCTTTCCTTTATAGTTTACCCTCAGGGCTTTAGAAAGTGATTCACAACATTTTTGTAATTGAAAATCAAAAAGAAGTCTTACCATGTCTATCATGACGCTCAGCGATTTGATGACGTGCACATTCGTATTTATTTTGTTATTTTATATTTTCGAGTCCATCATCTACTCTTCAAATGTTTGTGCCCAGGATTAAACACATCTCACTACCCTATCGTTTGCTGCCATCGGGTCTTCTTCAAGACAGCACTGCTCCACAAGGGCTGGGCATCGTAGAAGGTGGCATAGATTGGGGTGATGTGCCACAATCGCATTTGGTGTCATCATGGTCATCATGGTAAACCCCCATTTCTTCAGCACCAATCACATTCTCAAAAACGCATCCTGGTGGAGCAATCTTTTAATATTTCCTTTGTATACCCACACTTGACAATTTCACCGAGAATTTGTCTTAAATTTCCCCTATAGTCCTTTTGTTTTCCTTTTTTGTGTCATTGGTCCCTGTCAAAAATGGTACACACTTTTGTTCGTGTATATTTTATGAACAACAGTATGCAAATCATTGATGAAGCAGTTATCTCAGTTTTATTTATATATCAATATTAACACTCGCTGAGATGTCAACCACCGGCTCTTTTCGAAACCAGCATAGGCTATACTACTAGTAGGTTATAACTCATCAAACGAGATTTGCACCGATGGTGCTACCGCAAAAGAGATTTGCACCGATAAAACAAAATCGCTGAGTCAATGATGAATAAAAGGTCTTTGAGTTTGTCGAGTACAAGATCCGCAAAGGGTTAGTCAATAATTATCACGTGTTCATATTGGTGTCTTGTAATTTATAACACCTTTTTGTCTTATGTGGCGGTCCTATTAAGCCATTTTGAGGTACGGAGGACACTTTTTTTTTTTTTGGGGGGGGGCGGTTTCGGGGTAGAATATAGGTAAACGTTCATTATGATATTCAGCTCTGGAGTAAGCAAATCCACTTAGCTAAACTGGTAAAAGCTGAAACTTGTCATGCATTCTCAGAAAATTGAAAGATTACGAAATGCAGGTTTCCCCCGACCAATAATGGGTTGGCACATTCGCTTAGCACATCCGCATTTCTTCAAAACACCCCCAAAACAAAGCCAATTGTGTCAAACAACTTTTATTTCAAACATCGACTTTTTGAAATTAAACAACTTCTACTAATATTGTCCAGCAAATATATAATAATTTGAGAAACGATTACCTTCAAGGGAATTTGTTTGTTATCCCTTGCATGATGTCACAACCCCAAAACAGCGCCCCAAGGAATTCCTGAAGTCAACGAAGACCCATCATTGGCTGAGAGTGGTGCGCCGTTGTCGCATGCAATTATGTCCTCTATGCAATACTATCCGGAGGACATGATTGCATATGCAATCATGTGCACCGGACGGTTTTGCAAATGCAATCGTGTCCGCCCGGATGCTGCTGCATAATGCAATTGTGTCCGCCCGTCCTTACAGTAAATTAAACGCTCTTGGTCGACCGAACACGTTCGCCATGTTTTACAAGCTTAGAGTGCACTTCATGAATGACATGGGAAATGTTTGGCCGTTGGTTATTCGCTGCAATCATAAAATACGTGAACATTCATGCTGCAAATGTACGTAGGTTCAGTGCATGCATGCGTACAGTCATGTACATGTCCACGGACGTTTTTTTTGTGTAGCCCCGGACACGATTGCATATGCAAAAGTGTCCGGAGCGGACAGTATTTAATGGCGGACACAATTGCATCTGACACCGTGTGTACTCGCTTGCACTTTCCATTGTTTGACCCAAAAAACACTGCCAAATACTTGATCGTTTTTTAACTATGCTTGAAAACACTTGTCCCTGCTGTAGTAAGCATATATATTTGCTTACCCAATCTGTGCCCAAATTTCATAAAGCTGTTAAGCAGAAAATACTGCTCGACAAATTTCTTTGCTAAGCAAATGATGAGTGGGGCACCAGCCACAACAATGCAAACTTAATGTAATTTTGGCAGGTAACTGTTTCTTAAGCAATGATATTCTGTGCTTAGCAGACTTTATGAAATTGAGCCCATATCTTTCTGAAAGATGCAGTCTACAATGAAATATGCCCTTCAAGCCTCGATTTGGATATCTTCCAGCCTCGATTTAAACATCACCATTTGAAACGGGAATTCCTGTTTTCGCAATTCAGGAACAATGATATATTTATCACAAGCATTTCCTCAAACACAGAATTCCCTTTTGATTTCCTAATATCCAAGAACCCTAAAATGAAAGTAAAACAAACAAGTTGCTCGGGATCAAGAACAACAACATGATCAATTTATTGTGTGATTTTTTTATAGTTTTATTCATTTACAAACAATGCAGTTTTAAAATTTGAACATTGATTGCATGTCTAATATTTATAGCTTATTCATGATATTAACATTTTAAATAATGAGCAATAATAGGAGACTTTCCAACGCTAGGTGGCAGCAGACATACCGGGTAAATTTCCATTGTTTACGTAGTTCTGAACATGCGCATAATTCTGAGAACAATGGATTTACCCGGTAAGTCTGCTGCCCTCTATCGTCCCAGAAAGTCTCCCATTGTGAATAAAGAAAGAAAACAAAATACACTTAGGCGTTCACTTGTTCTCTAATTCACAAGGGGTGGACACATTTAATGCAGGCAATATATAAAGGTCACACTGGCCACTTTTATGTCCAATATTATATACGTCAAATGTCTTGTCTTCCTGGGTTGGTAAAAATATGGATTTTTGTTTCTATAAATGTGAGTTTACTAACAAAATGTCTACACGTTATATCACAATGACATAAACATGAGTATAATTGTGGTCTTACCATTGCACACATGTGTGTATAGCACTGTTTACTCAGTACTACTAACCCCAAGCAGCTCTGTGAACAAATCACAGGCATATTTCTCAGGTGGGATTCGAACCCATGACCTTTGCCATTCTAGAGCAGTGTCTTACCAACAAGACCAAATGTCTAGTTGGTATTAAAGACTGATTTTTTTCAAAGAACTCGGGAAAGTACCGAGTATACAGTGCTTACCCATGTCTTTGTATATGGGTTAAACCAAAATTAATATTATTTATCCCCGATGCAAATTCAATCTATGACATGAGTCACTCATAATTAAAATATTTCATTCAGATTCGAGATCATTTTTGTATTAATAATTGTTAAGTTTATCACATGTACACCACACACATTTTAAGAACATGTGGCAGAAATTAACATCAACTCAAGCATCAGTTTTATGTTCACCAGACATGATGCTTGGCCCTTGGAAAAAAAGTACGACTTCTTATCAAGTAATAGGGTTTGCCTACATGCACCTAATAGTGTACACAATAGACTTTTCAGGCTGTCCGATAACAATTTTGCCAACATGTGATGTCACAGCTCACATGGTCTATTACAAAGTTTCTTATAAATACTCAGGGTTTCGGTGTCTATAAACAAACGAAAAATGCGCTTCAAATGTTCAAAGGGAAACTAGCATGAAAATGAAATGTATTCATTTAAGAAACATAGTTACAACAGGAAACCATTTTTCATAATTGGACAAAACAAAATGTCAGTATTTGAGGGGAAATCTTTGACATTTTAAAGACAATCTCCACTCTATGTTTCATGCATCTAATGTGTATATATTTACCTCACTTAAAACATTTGTAAAAGACCCTTCACTAAGGGAAATGCACGTCGTTGATGATTGGGGAAAATAAAATCATTCCGATTCTCTACTTGCCAAGAAACTCATAAAGGGATGGTACAACATTGGTTTTCAGGAGGAAAATACATAATTTTAAGTCTTCAAGAATATTACCGTAACCTGAGAAAGTGTCATCACAATGAGAGAGAACGTTTATGAGAGACGATAAAAATAAAAAACATCTGGAATTACCGACTTATTAAATCATATTTCTCAGTGCATCTTTAAATGTAGACTTGTGGACAAGGCGTTAATGGTCCCACGCGTTGCGATAGTCGAGTTGTGGCGGTGCTCTCGCGAGACCACTGCTGTCGTGCGAACTGCTGGTTGTCCGACTTCTACTCCCTATTAACGGAACCGTAGTCTTGAGAGCAGAAGCCTTGGGGGCGTGAACATTGCGGTAATCGCGGGGAGAGTCGGAACACTTTCACCGCGACAGACATTTAACGACTTGTCCCTAAGTCTACCTTAACAGTGGTCCGCTGGCCAAATGCCACTTAAAACACCAGAGGACCATTCAAAAATCACTCCAGTAGTCCTGCTGGCTAGTTCCGTGTTGAAAAGCATCCCTAGTTCTTGAAATATCGACCAGTGAAAAAGAAAAAGCAGCTGGACCAGTGACAAGACAAGCCAACTGGTCCTGCTGACTAGTCACTGGAAAAGTTAAAGGGCATACCCTGCTTAAAGGCTGTGGACACTATTCATTGGTAAAAATTCAAAATAATTATCAGCATAAAACCTTGCTGTGGTAATGAGTTATTGGGAGAGGTTGGTAGTATAAAATATTTTGAGAAACGGCTCCCTCTGAAGTGGAGTAGTTTTCGAGAAAGAAGTAATTTTCAACGAATTTGATTTCGAGACCTCAGATTTAGAATTTGAGGTCTCGAAATCAAGCATCTGAAAGTACACAACTGCGTGTGACAAGAGAGTTTTTTCTTTCATAGTTATCTTAACTTCGACAACCAATTTAGCTCAAATTTTCACAGGTTTGTTATTTTATGCAAATGTTGAGATACAGCAAGTGAGAAGACTGGTCTTTGACAATTACCAATAGTGTCCAGTGTCTTTAATTCTCATACATCAACATGTATGCACTAAAAACTTTCTGATAAATACTTGCATCAACTTTACACTTCTTGAAAACCAATTTCTAGCATTAGAAGAAAAAAAAGTGTGTCTTCCAATGTTGTACCATATCTTTAAGGAAACTTCAAAGTGGAAACTGGACATCAGTGTTTTCTTAATACTGCCTTCGAATAAGGGGGATCCATCTTAATATATGTTACATGATAACCAAGTATCAATATACACAGAAACTGCGCCTGGTGTGCACACCAAATGTCCAACAGCTTTTTAAAACACAAATTAATTATAATGTGTAGATACACAAAAGCCATTGCAATACATGATCTTTATTGTAACAAGTTGTTTACTATTTTGGAAAGGGTGGGGTGTACCATGGGTCTACTAACCTAATCTGGTTAAGTTAACAAAGCTGCTAAGCAGTTTCACCAACTTGCTAACCACGAAGCAACAGGGTACCAGTTATAAATACTACATGTATTACTGACACAGCATCTTAACTGTAGTGTAAGTAGTAAACTGTCTCCACTATTTAGCACCTTCAAAAATTTGCTAAAGTGCCAAGCAAGAGGTAACCAGTTAGAAGTACTACATAATTACATAGCATCTTAGCTGTAGTAGTAAACTGTCTCTGCTAAGCAGTTTCAACAATCTGCTAAGCACAATGCAACAGGGTACTAAGAAGAATAACTATTCACTACACAGAATCTTGGCTGATAGCAGTAAACTATCGCTGCTTACATGTAGTTTAAAAGCTCTTTTTGTTTCCTACTGTGCAAATGTTACTTGCATTGTTCTATCCACTGGGTTTGTGTTACATACAAAAAACACTTTCTATATGAAAAAAAAAACTGTTTCTTTCCTTCCTAAGGAACAGTTTTATCATTGCATTGATGAATCTGGAAATGGTCAGAGTTGCGCATATTAAACAGGGAAAAACAATTCAAGGAGCTCAGGAACAAGACTAACAGCCCATTATGAAAAAAAAAATCTAGACCACGGTGAGCTTTCACATCATGCTTTAGCGCACCATTATGTTTCATGAAATTGGTTTTCTTTTGTTTTTTACTTCATGCTTTGGTGGGACTCTTTAAATTTCACACACTCTTCTAAATTATTGGTAACTTTACAAAATTATTAATAAAAGGTAGATTTCAGGGCAGGGAATTATGTTTTACTCTATGACGGATATAGGTGGACACAGTTTAAAGGTACTGTACACGATTGGTAATTACTCAAAATAATTATTAGCATAAAAACTTACTTGGTAAGGAGCAATGGAGAGCTGTTGGTGGTGCAAAATATTGTGAGAAATATTGTGTACTTAATAGAAGTAATTTAACCACAACTTTGTGTGACAAGGATGTCTTTTCTTTCATTATTGTCTCACAACTTCGACAACCAATTGAGCTCAAGGTTTGTTATTTTATGCATGTGTTTAGATACACCAAGTGAGAAGACTGGTCTTTGACAATTACCAAAAGGGTCCAGTGTCTTTAAAGGTAGGGTCACAGATTGGTAAGCACCCCAAAATAAAAGAGCATAATGATTTCCCCTATAAAACAGCTTTACTGTATATTAACAAAGTCACCACCCTTTAAATTTCACACTCTTGCAATTTGAAATAGACCATGACGTCACTCGTACATGACATGTTTAGTTTATCCTCCACATGTACATGTACATGTAATAATAAGTATGAGTAATGGTGGGATGTACATGTATTAAAAGTGAAAGTGTTTTTTTTGTTTTTTCTTAGCAGTTTGGGATTTCCGAACAAAACCCGAGGTCCAACAAAACTTCACGAATAACTTGATATTTTCCACATTAATCCTTTAAAAATTTCACACACATTTTACACATCCAGTCCCCAGAAATTAAAGTATTTTGCCATGGGAATCATTTAGTTAAGCCACTTAAAACACTTGCATTACACCGTTGATAGATTAAGGAGTTTTGGAAACTTCACCAGTAAAACCCATTTCTCACAATCGACTTGAGATAAGTAGAAAACCATCAACACGTAGGCAATCTTATGTCTATTTCCTCATGCAAAAATACCTTCGGGAATTACACAACACAAAAACACGAACTTGGGAATCCCATTGTTCGGTTGTATCGTTTGCATTCAGCATTCACCATTAAAGACACCTGATACTATTGGTAATTGTCAAAGACCAGTCTTACTTGGTGTATCCAAAACATGCATAAAATAACAAACCTGTTAAAATTTGAACTCAATCAGTCGTCGAAGTTGCGAGATAATAATGAAAGAAAAAAACACCCTTTCACACAAAGTTGTGTGCGTTTAGATGGCTGATTTCGAGACCGCAAACTCTAAATCTGAGGTCTCTGAATCAACTTCGTGGAAAATTACTTGTTTCTCACTTCAGAGGGTGCCGTTTCTCACAATGTTTTATACCATCAACCTCTCCCCATTCCTCGTCACCAAGTAAGGTTTTATGCTAATAATTATTTTGAGTAATTACCAATAGTGTCCACTGCCTTTAACAGTAGTCTGCCGGTTAAACGCTAGTTAAAAGCACCCAAGAGAACCAGTCGAGATTCTCTGCAGCTGGTCAAGCTGGCTAGTTCAGTGTTAAAGACTTGTAAAACATCCTCATTCAAAGGTATTATACAGGAGTGGTAGAGCTGACTAAATAGTCACAGACAGTGTTCATGTTTTGTTTGATGGGTCCTGGCTCTATGGTTTGATCAACCAAATACATGAAATAACAAAACTGTGAAAATTTTGGCTTAGTTCGTCGTGTGAGTCAGGAGAAACTGGTGAAAAACTATACACAATTTTCAGCATGTAAACACAGTGTCCTTAATTTTGGTTGTAATAGCCGAAATTGGCTGAGTTTTTAAAGGTTTTCAGATACGTTTTTTCCCAAATAAGACTTCGTTTGAGAAGGGAAATGTGTCGACGGAAAAAAAAGAAGCTTTAAGAACCTTATAATCAGTAAGCTTTCATAATTTTTTTTTTACATTTTTTAAATTGTCTTCTTCCTCACCAATTCTATATAATACCTTTAGTGTGAAATATGGACTAATGAAAAGCCTGGGGAACTATTGAAACAAGCTAACTGGTCCCTTCGGCCCCGGTTTCTGAACAGAAACCCCAACACCCCTTGAGAAATGGGTTTCGTAGACTGGTCAATATCTGATAAAGTGTTTCTTAGCCTTAAGAAAAGGAGCTTTGCATTCAGAGAAAATGAAAATGCATTAACGCTTTCCCTGCAAAATACAACAAAATGCGACAAAATGGTAAAAGTTGTTGTATTCTGATGCATTTAGCAGCATAAATCAAATCAAGGCCTGATACTTAGTGGAGTCAATGAAGGCGATTGCCTCCATGCCCCCTGGTATTGCCTTGGTACCCTTGAAATGCTCCACTTGAAATTTCCTGATAGAAATTTCCACATAGGGTGCTCTTTACCAAGGAGAAAAGGCCTTGGTGCCCTAACCCTTTCAAAAACAAATCATACAGGCCTGCAAATCCAATACTCTGTTGCACTGTGTTCCATTTAGCCAAGTTTCTACATGAACTGGAATTGCATTGTGAAGTATTCTGAGTTTGGGGGTAATTATCAAGATAAACAAATCAGAACCAAGGAAAAGAACAATAGGACTATGAAATCAGCGATTAACTATCTACAAGCGTACTTACTGAAGCAACGATTTATAAACGTCATAAATACCAGACCTTTCTATTTTTAGTTGATACGATTTTGTCTTCGGGAAGAAAATAAAAAACCGATCATAATGTGAATTTTGAAATAGTAACACAATTTCAAGTAATAATAAAAAATTTGAATAAATAAAAATATTAGATGTTGCAAACTGCTTGCCAGCATAAATGACCTGTGGTAGAAGTTATAAAAGTGGTAATGGCCTCTTTATCCCATTTGATATGGAAAAGTATTGCTGCAATTTCTCTATAAACCCTCACCCCTTCCAGAACTGCTAGTACTAAAAGCCAGTCACTTTATGCATGATGTCACAACGTTGCCAAATGTAGTAAATGACGCTCAGATAAGAATTAAATTCACTAAGTGCGCACAATTTGACAACTTTTATTTAAAGATGCCTGGTATAATTGGAATGTACCAGACACAAATTGTACACTTGACATGGTACATGTAGCTTGGCTGGTAACCTTATTCTGGTAAGCAAACTTTTGTTGCGCTGAGCAACTTCTTCTGCTTTACGCAGCTCTATAAAGTTAGGCCCAGTTAGTTCACAACCAATATTTTGTAAGTGGACATCTGTATGTAATTTATCCATAGGGATTCGTGCCTAATGGTTTTATGTGTGAGTAATAATGAGTACTCCCTTTAATTATATTGACCTTTCATGCCACCAGCTTGGTCATGCCCATTGTATCCAATACCAGCAATGAACAATAATATCCATTGCACAAAAAGGAGCCAGACTATTTCTCCTTCCAGCCTCAGTTTGATTACATTGATTTGAATTGGAGAATATCAAGAAGGCTGCCCCACAATAAAGGTATAATTATATTACACTGTGGAGGCTGTGTGAACCAAAAATAGACTGATCCACCTATGTTTACCAGCACCATTATCATACTGTTAACACAGGGCACTAAACAAAGATGGCCGTGTGATTAAAGTTCATTAAACTCTCTGGCACATGTTTGTTGTATAACCAACAATGACATCGGAAAAAGTTCAGGGGGAGGTGGTTCCAATATTGTATACACCTATTTCACTTTTCCACTACACTGTCTGTCAGTTGTGCGTCCTATAAATAAAAAACGGAAAAAATACCAGCAAGATTTGTACAAGGGTGAGACCGTCTCGCAACGGCTCGGTGTGATGTGACTCTTAAGGTGGGTAGTGAGCGCCTCCGTTATTGCAGACCTCCCTGAAAGGTTTGCTGAGGTACAGCTTAAAGTTACTGGTGGTACTGCTGAAGATTGGCGCCTTCTTGTAGTGTTCTATCAGGTC
Source organism: Asterias rubens (assembly GCF_902459465.1). Taxonomy (NCBI): domain Eukaryota; kingdom Metazoa; phylum Echinodermata; class Asteroidea; order Forcipulatida; family Asteriidae; genus Asterias; species Asterias rubens. The sequence continues at coordinate 13,662,134 of NC_047074.1, read as the reverse complement.
GTCTAAGCTGTCAAACTTCTTGGTGCCGATGCAATATTTTTTGTCTTCCCTCTGGACCTTGAAGTGCTTGATCTTGTCCGGGGCTTTGACTGAAACCGAGTAACCACCGGGCTGAAGGAAATTAAATGAAAGAGAGTTAGGAGACCGATAAGTATTTATCAACTGGTTTTTTTTATTAGTGAATAGAGATGAAGGAAAACAGGACAGACAAAAATAAAAGAGGAGTTAGAAACAAGGTTAAATCAAAACTCGAAGGGCCTTAAAGCCGACTAGCTTTTTGCAGTGAAAATTTAATTGTTTAATAATTAAATCACAATCCTAACTACCCCCTCATCTTACAACTCTGCCCCTTTGTTTTTCTGGGTTCAACCCTTGCCAAGTTTAACAATTATATAATATTTAGTGGAACTTTTGATGACGCACATAGAGTAAACCGTGTACATGTACTGTACGCTAGCCTGCAATATGTATGTATCACTTGCACTGGCCGCAATTGCCGAGTTCAAACACGAGAAACATGCAAACAGAATTAGTCCTCTCTATTTTACGTGTGTACGTCATACATGTCATGTACTGCAGGCATCTAAGCCCCAGGGCCCCCGAACGAACAAATCAATGAAAACTGATGGGGCTACCCTGGTTTAATAAAAAAATACATAAATAAACAAAGAGGCTGTTGAAATTTGATGGATGCTCATAGCTTTAGTTTCTGCAACTACCCTCGAGAATTTAATGTAACGTCATGGTAACCATGAAGCAGTCACCATAGAAATAAAATAATTATAACGTGACATTTAATGGATAGTTTATGAGCCACAGAATGCCTTATGTTCTGCAGTTACTGGTTATAAGCATGTGAACATATTTCCAACCCAATTTGTGACTTCAAGTTTATTTATCTCCGTGATCGCCGTATTATCCACAGACGTGTTGAAATTAGTTTCCGCGCCTTTGGAATGACAAGCTTGATATTTTGCAGTTTGCGTAAAAATAAATGATTACCAGATGGGCTCGACTGATGTTATGATGCATGTACTAGACTCGAATTTTGTAGGTAAATCTTTAAGACCACAGGACTTACAGCTCAAAATGTTTACTGTACCAGAATGTATTTTCCAAGACGCAGGCCTGATATTTCACCGAGAAAGTTGTAAATTTCTACTGGGGCGTTTCAAGAGCACCATTGCCTTGTGCCCTTGGCGCACTTGAAACCAGAACGCCCCAGCAGAAATTTACAACAATGTACGTAAGATGTAGGGTGCCCTTTACTAAGAAGAAACTGCCTTGGTGCCCTTGCTCCTTTAAAAACGAAACATACAGGCCTGACCTAAAAGCCAAAATCAAAATGATAATTTGTTTTACTTTCGGACATACATGTATGCAGCATGTAAAATAGTATTTTTTTTACAGATTGTATGACATGATTTATCTGATTAAGTTTACTTCATTCAACCGAACTGAAAGATATTTTAGCAGACTCAAAGTCAACATTTGAACCAATCATTTGTTCCTGTATCATACAGTTTTATTACACAGTGAGGTATTATTTTATTATTCACTTGCAAAACCACAAGACTGTTGGACTTTCGTCTAGTCATTGGCCTAACACTAAAATTTGATTCTGGGCTAGCCCTATATAGGACTCTTTCTCTGTACACAGGAACAGAGTCCTAACTAGTGAGGCCCGTTTCTGGGGCGGAAAAATTTCACAGCTTCATAACTTAAATCTAACCTGCAACAAGCCACTAATTTCAACAGATTCACATTCCATGGCGCCACACATTTTTCTGCGGTGGGTTTTAGTCCTCATATTTTCCTCACAAATCCGTCATTTTCGTGAAATAATGCAGCTTCCAACATAAAAAAATTCAGGTTTCGATCGTTTTCTCACAGTGTTGTCTGTTGTCGTGCGTACGCGTATACATTCGCATGCAAGACGCATGATGCAAGCTTAGACGCATGAATTATTGGTCACCGTATCTTGACTGCACAGCGTTACCAACACAATTCAAAATTTGCGCGTCGTGCGACTTGCGTACACACGGCAGACTGTGAGAGTACGAACAAAAATGGGAATTCCTTAACGTTGGGAGCTGCATTATTTCATGAAAATGACGGATTTGTGAAGAATATATGACGATCAAAACCCACCGCAGAAAAACATATGCTGCCATGGAATGTGAATCTGTTGAAATTGGTGCTTTCTTGCAGGTAATATTTGAGTTATGAAGCTGTGTAAATTTTCCGCCCCAGAAATGTACCCTGATGTCCAGGACGCCACTGTAGTACAAAACGAAAGTGTAAGGCCGCCAGGGCTAGTTCTGGGCCTGATCAGAGGCTGAACCCTGGTGTATGGGAAAAGAGTCAGGTAGTCCAAATTGTGATGAAGAATGAACGATTTGACCTACTCACTACTACAAACATAACAGCATGAGCTACATTGTAAAGATAATAATGTTTGTGTTTGGTACGTGCCTTATCTTTATTATTATACAATTCACCTTTTTAACCTTGACCATTTCCTTTATTTACAGTATTTATTAGCGGTTATAAAAAAGATGTAGTTGAATATATTTTAAGGACATTTTTTAGTGTTACAGGCCTGTATGCTTCGTTTTTGAAAGGGCAAGGGCACCAAGGCATTTTCTCCTTGGTAAAGGGCACCCTATGAGGAAACTGTTAACATCTACTGGAGCATTTCAAGGGCACCAAATCAATGACCAGAGGGCGTGGAGGCAATCACCTTCGTTACCTCCGTGAAGTATCAGGCCTGGCTCAGCTTGTGCAGAGAGAGAACTCTGAATTTGGTTCCAGCTACCGTGCATGTCATGAATTTCTCAATCTTAGCACCAACAATGAAGCAACAGAAGGTCTCCTATCGCTTCATTATCCAGTAGACCCTTAATTAGATCTTACAACGACGAAAGCGATAGTCTCAGTGCAGGAAATTTAGCTTTTAATAATTAATATGTATGTCTTAAGAATAGGCTGGCTGTGAGTTATTAAAGGCACTGGACACATTTGGTAGTTGTCAAAGACTGGTTCTCACTTGGTGTACGGTATCCCAACATTATATACATAAAGAAACATATCTGTGAACATTTTGACTCAGTTGGTCATTGAAGTTGCAAGAGAACAATGAAAGAAAAAACACCATTGTTGTACAAATTTGTGCGCTTTCAGATGCCTAATAAAAGGCTTCAGGTCTGAAGTGTTTAAATTTGAATGCGAAATTACCTCTTTATCAAAAACTATGTTACCTCTTTATAAAAAAACTATGTTACTTTGGAGGGAGCTGTTTCTCACAATGTGCAATTCTATCAACAGCTCTCCATGTTCTTCGCTACCAAGTAAGTTTTTATGAGCACTAACAATTATTTTGAGTAATTACCAAGCGCGTCCAGTGCCTTTAAGAATAGGCTGGCTGTGAGTTTTACACCTTGTATCGTGGAGGACACGTACCATGCAGGGCGGATTGATGGGTTGAATATTTACATTATGAGCTGTGCAGTGTATTAACCTATGTATACATCATCACAGCATTAGTCATTATCGTGTCCCAGTTAATAATGTGCTTTTTATCAGACGTCATCTTGTCTCGGCTTTTACAGCGGCCAAAGAAACTAAACCTCATTCATGACGGATGGCTCATACCTAATTGAGCTAGTGATTTATAAAACATTTTCCACAACATTATTGCCATGAAAACCTGGCGTGCTGCATAGTTAAGAATCTTTTGCAAGGAGCTGCATGGATGTTGATGCGACTGCTTTTTAATGTATGTCTTAAACCGACCTACATTCTAAAGTGATTTCCCTCCAAACAGAACTGGATTAAAATACCCTACATGTACAAGTAATTTGGAATGATGCAATCCATGTGGACAGTTTAATTTTAAGTTTCTTATACTCTGCTTTTAAAGTTAAAAGATACAAGAGATAGAAAATACATTAATTAAATGGAAACACGACATGCATTCTCAAAAAAGGGTTAAAAAAAAAGACCGCCACTACCCCCAAAAAATGTGAAAATAAAAAAATATAAAAAATAAAATTGAAGACATGGAGAACTTTAAAACAAACTAGTGTACTGGAAATAAAAAATGCATTCTCTCCAAAAAGGAATAAAGAACAAGCAAGTATAGGAGTAACAAATTAGTCAATATTTTTATTTTTTCAAAATTGAAAACAACTTACCATAGTTTCACTGTCTCGTATGAGGAAAGTCCCATCTTCGTAATTAAACTCCTTCAAAGTACTTTCTGATTCTTCCCTTTTCAACGTTCCACAGTACCAAACTTTATTCTTCAAAGAGTTATCGCTAAGCCCTCGCTCGGCCACCGGCTCCTGAATGCCGCTCGGTATATCAATCTTGGCAGCTGGGGGCGGGGGCGCCGAGGTTTCCTCAACCTGTACATAGTTCTTGGGCACCAGACCAACCTCACCGTTGGCATTTCTGGCCTTCCACCATTCTGGATCGTCCTCGGGTCTCTGCAGTATATCCAAACGCTCACCCTGCTCAAAGTTTAGTTCCTCGTCGTTACGTCCCTCAAATTTATAGAGCGCCACCACGCTGTGAATATAATCTTCCCCGAGGATGTTCTCGTCCCCCTTCGAGCTGACGCTAGATTTTTGGCTCGCTGGCGTACTGTCCACTTCTTCATTGACATAATTTGACGGGAACCAACCAGTTTCTCCGTTACACTCCCCTCTCCACCATCCGTCACCAGATTTTTCCAAAACAGTTAGCTTCTCTGATTTCTTAAGCGACAGCTCGTCCGGCCGTTGCGATTGGTAGTTATACATAACAGTTGCTGGAACACATATTTGATCAAACTCGGCCGATTCGGCCATATCCCTTGACCCGTGTCCAGATAGACCGTGCATCGGTGCTATTCCTGGTTGTTTAGGATCCCGTGACGACGGCACAATCTTGTCCCGCAACTTGTTCATAAAACTCTTTTTTTCCTTTTTGACAAAGTTTGATGGAACATAGCCGGCGTCTCCGGACGCTTTGCGTACTTTCCACCAGGATTTGGTGTCGTCAATGAGGGTGAGACGCTCATTCTTCCTGATGTTCAGCTCCTCTTGCTGATTAGCCGTATAGTCCCACTTGGCTATGACGTACACTATCTCCTCGTCACTCATGACTGTCAATAATAATCAAAAACAAATATTAATCAAGTGAGCATGGATCATGTTGATCTCTGTACATGTCTTAAGTAGCCAGTTCAGACCTGCAATGGTAGAGAGTCAGATAGGCCACGTAATGTACACCAAGTAGGCATCCATCTTGGCCTAGATGCTTTTTCACACTTAATTCCTATGTACATGTAGGCCTTCAATAACAAGGCGGCCAAGGAAGCCATTGCCTCTTGGTCTTGGCATTGGTGCCTCAACAAAACTTTCCCAAACTCTCCTATTTGCTATTTGCTTAGCAGTTAAGATTGACCAATAGTTAGAAACATCCTCCTTACCTCTTTGTAAAACCAGCCCTGGGGCTTTTATTACTCCTAATGAGGTAAGACACCTAATAACCAATCAGCAAAACAAAATCTTCTTACAAAACCACGCCATAGTGTTGTATATTTCATACAAACCTACCTTTCACCTGCATCTTGAAAAAACTTTGCATTGTATCGGCAACAACCAACACAAGACACAAGACAAGGAATAGTTACAAGATTCCAGACTTGTCTCTTACAATCCTTACATCAGGATCCTATCATTACAGTTTAGTATGTGAACATTCTACGTTCCATTTATTAATCAGTATCCTACATCACAGTGAAGACAAGTCAAGCTTGAATCTAAGTCGTCAACATGAATGAGGCTTTGGTTGATGCAATTCACTCACTGAAGCATACAAAAACAATACCAAGGAAATCAACTGTACAGTAGGTGTTGATTTTGGTCCTTAGATCTGTGCTGTAGTTCAACAAACGTTTCGACACATCCTGTGAATTCAGGGTTATTTTAACCAGGAATACATTTATGTCAAGTCCCAATAAATCAACATTGTATGATAGGGTGAACACAATGAAACATATACAGACATGTACACTATGAAATTTCAATCCACATGTAGGCAGTTCTTCCTCCATGGTCAGACCAAGTCATCATGTACTCTAATGCAGACCAACCACGTATATTGTAACTACAGTTCTGCTAATACATTGGCTTAAAAGAACTCCTACAAAGTAACACACACCTACATGAACATGGACAGGTGCCCAATTTTATCACAGTGCATCATAAACAACAAGGATCAGACTCATTTTTCGTTTTAATCACAGTAATACCAAAGACCTAAAGGTACCTAATCTAAACCAAGGTACATAATAGCACATACGCAAGAATTTCACTAGCTGTGAGTATATGAATACACCTGTACATGAGGGTGCCTCTTAAAAACACTTTGTATGTTCATGAGAACACCTGCTATTGCCCTGGTTAACTCCCACCCAAGGCCCTCAACACAGAGTCCATGGTGCATGAGAGAGTCGCAATCTGCATAAAGCGTTAGTTATTATTAGTAATCTACGACGACATACAACACTTCTCAGCAAGATCCTTGTTATTCCTGGAAGTAGATTGAGCTGATTAAATATATCACTGACATGAATCACGCGCTGAGTCTTAAAGTTCAACTAAAGTACAGTGCTATCATACAAATGGTAATATTAAAGACGTGTTTTCATTATAAACACTGGTGGTTTATTCTTCCTATTTACCTAGTATATGGAAACCCTTAGTGTTGTTACGTATATCAATGATGTGGTGTGTGGTTATTACTTTCTTTTTTATATCAGGCCTTGAACTTCAATCTTGAAGGGTAAGGGCTATTTTCCTGTAGTAAGGGCAGGGCTCAACTTTTGGGGGAGAATAACAAGATTAAATGACTTGTAGCTCAAATTGTTCACTAGACCAGAAATTATTGCCCTTGTGAACGAAACAGGTCTGCAAGTGCATGTTTAAAGGCAGTGGACACTATTGGTAATTGTCAAAGACTGGCCTTCACAGTTTGTGTATCTCAACATATGCATAAAATAACAAACCTGTGAAAATTTTAGCTCAATCGGTCATCGAACTTGCGAGATAATAATGAAAGAAAACAAAACACCATTGTCACACGAAGTTGCGTGCGTTTAGATGGCTGATTTCGAGACCTCAAGTTCTAAATCTGAGGTCTCGAAGTCAAATTCATGGAAAATTACTTCTTTCTCAAACACTATGGCACTTCAGAGGGAGCCATTTCTCACAATGTTTTATACTATCAACCTCTCCCCATTACTCGTTACCAAGTGAGGTTTTATGCTAAAAATTATTTTGAGTAATTACCAATGGTGTCCACTGCCTTTAAGACTAAGACTATACAATAAAGCCATAGTGTGACCATGGAGGTGCAGTATCAGGTGTGACCATACATGTATTGTAGTGTGACTGATGACCTTTATATCAAAATAGCTAAGTTATGACATCATCTGTTGCCAGTTCAAATACAACTCACTGTTGTCTCTACCCATTTTTGATGCATTGTGTAGTTTTTTCCCTAATTTGATTAGAATTTTATGGACAAAATGTAGGGCCTACATATTATACAATACAGTTTCCTTTATACAAAAGCAAACAGACTTTCAAAACATACACCATGTACTATCTGTTATTGTTAACCATGGCTTGAATTTGGGGGAAGACCACATGACTTGTACCGTAGTAGGTGTAGTTAAATTGTTTTACTAGAATACTGGGACTACATTTTTGACCACAAGACTAGAATCAGTATAAGAAGGGCACTTTGTACAAATATATCAGTACATGTTCGGTTATTACAAATGGATCAATTTGATTAAGCACACAAATGATGTACACCCCGTACAGTATGGGTACATTTCACGTACACTAAGACTGACTTGTACATATACATGGCACACTAGTGGCATTAGTTAGACTGTTCATACACAATAATTTGTCCGAAATATTCTTAAATTTGAAGTGGGGGTTTGACCGCAACCCACGACTGACATCATTTACAAAACCTATCTGCTACTAGATTACACAAGGCAATGTAGCTACCCATTCTTTAGTGTCATGTGTGCAACTTTTCCTTCCTTGATTTGATCACATGATGTATGTACATTGTAAATGTACATCATGAACAATACACTGTGACCATGCACTAAAATGTAAAATTATGGAGGAATATGCAGTTTGTATACAAAAACAAACCCTGTCTCTTGATTCAATCCTTTCCTCATTGTAATACGAATTAGAAAACCAGAATTTATACATTTTTTTTTTCATTTGAGGTTGAACAAAGAAACATAAATCTTTCTTAGTTCAATCCCCCAAATTTACCCAGTCTGTTTCCCTCATGGTTTATTACTTGATATTCCTAGCTCCATGATATTACGTATTTTTAAAGGGGTGCTTGGTTTATGACTATGACCACAGCAATGCACCTTGTAAAATTCCAAGCCTCTCACACTACAGTCATACCATATACAAATCAAAAATACATGTGTTCACGTTATGTACATCTAGGTACACACGTCTGTATCAGTACATGTGTACACATTTGTAATGTGCATGTTTTGTAAGTTCATGTGTACACACCCACTGGTGCACACATGAACTGCACGCAGCTTGAACCCAAGTACCTCGGTGAATGTAGACGGTGAATGTAGACGAATGTGTACATTTACAAAGACAATGACTTGCGTCAATAGAAGCTCAAGATTTCATATCCTGATAAGGTTTGTACTCAGCAGGCAGGTGTTTGGGTCTGCACGCACCGACTTCTGACGACGACAGCTAACGATGATGATGGCATGGTACAGCCAAAAACAACAAAAACATGTTTAGCGTCCCGTTTTGAGTTTTTTTTTTTTAGGAAAGAGGGTCCCTTTTTCCCCCCTTTTTTTTTAAAACGGCTGCCAACAGTTTTTTATAGTAAACTGTCTGGGCTTTTAAACTTGTTTTCGTCTGAGATTCTTCTAAAAAACAAAACAAAATAAATAAATAGGCTGCCTCTAACAGGGAAGAGACGCTAAACATGTTTTTATTTCTATTTAGCCTAATGATGTAATTACATACCATGGATGCCTCTCTACCACATGTAGATAGCTGTGCATAGAGCATGTGGGACTACAGCATTACATCATTATTATAAGGATCTTATGAAATCATCACCTCTAATAGGACTGGTGGATCCCTAAAAAAACAAGCTACACAGCAGGGAGGCAAGTGATTTCAGAGGCCAGTGATTTCAGAGACCTGTGATTTCAGAGGCCAGTGATTTCAGAGGCCTGTGATTTCAGCGGCCAGTGATTTCAGAGGCCAGTGGTTTCAGAGGCCAGTGGTTTCAGAGGCCAGTGATTTCAGAGGCCAGTGGTTTCAGAGGCCAGTCATTTCAGAGGCCAGTGATTTCAGAGGCCAGTGATTTCAGAGACCAGTGATTTCAGAGACCAGTGATTTCAGCGGCCAGTGGTTTCAGAGGCCAGTGGTTTCAGAGGCCAGTGGTTTCAGAGGCCAGTGATTTCAGAGGCCAGTGGTTTCAGAGGCCAGTCATTTCAGAGGCCAGTGATTTCAGAGGCCAGTGATTTCAGAGACCAGTGATTTCAGAGACCAGTGATTTCAGCGGCCAGTGGTTTCAGAGGCCAGTGATTTCAGAGGCCTGTGATTTCAGAGGCCAGTGATTTCAGAGGCCAGTGATTTCAGCGGCCAGTGGTTTCAGAGGCCTGTGATTTCAGAGGTCAGTGATTTCAGTGGCCAGTGGTTTCAGAGGCCAGTGGTTTCAGAGGCCTGTGATTTCAGAGGCCAGTGGTTTCAGAGGCCTGTGATTTCAGAGGCCAGTGATTTCAGAGGCCAGTGATTTCAGAGGCCAGTGATTTCGGTGTCGACGCAGTATACTCAAGCCATGATCAGTGGTGGTCATAAGTTTTTTTCAATCCAACCTCTTGTTTTAAAGAATTATGTTAATGTCAGCCATTCCATTGTGACTCGCGTGACAATCTCACTGGTTTTTCAACTTTTGAAAGATCTATACTCCAAAATATAACACATGGCTCTCATGTAACTCAATTTATATAAACTTAGTGAAGAGCCCTATAACAAAAAATAAAAAAGGAAAACAAATTGTGTAGGTATCATGTTTTTATAGGAATTCCAAAAATGTGACTCGCGTGACTGCCAAAAAATGAAAGGTGTTGCATCCCTGTATGCCATTGCCCAGTCGTGAGAACTCAGAGGAACTTTTTAGTTCCGGATCACTTTTTTTTTAAGTACAAGAGAAGCACTATATTATACAATAAAAAGTACAAAATAAAAAGTTTTACAAAAATTGAAAATTTGTTAAATGCAACGTGACTCGCGTGACAGAAGTTTGTGACTCGCGTGACAAGTGAGAAAATATACAATAACTAAACAGGATACTGCATAACAAGAACATTTTATTTCATTCAGAACACTCAGAACTTGAAATTGAATCTTTTCATCAAAGGAAGAAACACCTGAAGCAACATTTAAAGGAAAAATAATCTGAACAGGCTTTGACTTATGTCTGGTCGAAACGTTGAGTTGTTAAACCACCGGTTCGTTTCAGAACCACTCAAACCCATAGAGAGAACCCTTACTAGAAATTATTATATTGTTTTGTGATTGGGGAAAAGACTTTTTTCTCACTACGCTTGGCAGAGTAGGTTGATTAAGAAACCACAAATTTTGGTGTCAAGTTCTATGGCATTAGACTGTGTTAGGCTGAGTACATGTAAATCTGATAAGTAATTTCTTGATTGATACCCCCCTCCAAATCTAACTTAAGAATACTGTCTTAAAATACCCAGTTTCATCAAATATTTTTGTTTGTTTTTGTTTTAAGTTTATCATTCCTTGTATTATTTAAATAATGCAGGTAAATTATGCAGATGTGAGCACATTGTACAGTGCAGTATGCAGTGTACATATAGTTCAACATGATTTGCTGACAGTGTGCCAAGTTATAACTGTACACTGTAATAATTCCTTGGTCGAACAAAAATTTATTAATTTAGGGGCATAGTAGTATGTTCCAGTGGGCTGGGGGTGCTTTTGTAACATTCCATAGACATCATCCCCAGAATACTTTGGTAGCTTTCGCTAACCATGTGCATTAAGTGCATTTGCCGTGACTCGCGTGACAAATTCGAGGGTGTTTTTTTTTTTGAAGTAGAAGGCCTAGGTAAAAAAAACTAATTACTTCTTGAAAGACCCTTTAACAAGACCACTATTATGAGAGAGAAGAAAAAATATGTTGAGGGTCTATAATAGAAAAAATACTATAATCATTTTTTTTGTGACTCACGTGACAGTAAAACGAGGGTAAAAATTAAGTTAATAGTTCAAAAAGGCATATTTAATTTTGGCTGTCCTTACTAATGACTCTTTGTTGTTTATACACAATGATTAAATCTGAACACCTACTGCTTCATGATTTTTTTTTCAAAACCTGAATTTCAAGGATTTTTCAGACTTTTGTGTACACTTTTTACCCTTTACTCCCAAGGCTGTCGCAAAAACAATAAAGAATATTTTTATAAAGTCTTTTTAGGAGAAGAAGCACTAGGTGTTCTTGTTTCAAAATATATGTAAAAACTTCAACGATAACCATTTTAAATTTTTTACTATGAAGCGCAAATACCACGGAATGGCTGATGTGTTGATTTTGAGTGTCACAAGCCATCCATAAAACAGTTTATGAATCTTGTCTAGAAGTGTTTTGCTGAAAAGAAACAGTTTAGTTTAGATGATAAAACCAAGCTTTCATTTTGATTCAAGTCTCATTCATTTTTATTCTGGTCTTTTACATAAAATTCTGTTCCCGTAAAGATTCTGCGCTTCAAGTACTGCTGAAGTGTGGATTTTTGCCCAAGTTTCCAGCCCTGCATACAGTAGGAACTCTATTCATTTAACATGTAGGGGCAATTTCGTCAGCAGGATACCAGTGTTTCTCCGTAGGATTGTTATAAACACTTTGGGGCATTCTGGACCAAAACTTTGAAAAAAAAGCTCCTTAGAATATTTTTTACTGTTTTTTTTTCTCTTGAAACTGTGTAATCTGTAGGATTCTAAAATACTTTAATTGTGAAATTGAGCTTACAAGTGCACGGATGGGAAGACTCTATACTGTTTAAGAAAGTAAAACATAGTTAATGTGTAGGCCTAATACTTCAGTTACAAATAATTTCACCCAATATTTTTACCTTCAACTCTGACTCTCAGGGCTGACAATCACAGAAACTCACGTCCTCGCAAATTAAACTTCCACTGAGCAAGAAATGACATTGCAAACCAAACCATTCTTGGAAGATTAACCCTGGTGACATAACATGCATCGTTTAACACTCATACTGCATGCATACCTCAAAACATAACTCAGGTAATAAAAACATGTTTGTGAATGTAAATAATGCAACGTTGGCAAAGTTCCCCTGCCTTGGCTTTTCAAAGGTAGATCCTGGTAAACATAAAACAGTTTTTGAACAAAAGTGCTTTTAAGCACTTTTTGTTAAAAGCACACCCCTGGTTATTCAAGTCATAAAAACTCACAGTGCCTAACCAGTGAACTCGAATTATACCTAATCAATACGTTTAACCTTATAGGCCCTACCTGTGCAATGACCCTATATGCTGTATGATGATGCAGTGCACTACAGACGTTTTCAGCTTAAAAAAAAAAAAAAAAACCTACCAGAACAGAGCAACAAATCATCCAACTCACCTTGCTCGAAAACAAGTTTTCTAAAAGGAAACTCACCAAGTGCTAAATACACTATTAAAATACTGTATTATTGTACGTACATATCTGACTGACTTCCATGTCAGCCTCTTGGTCACTGAGATCCGCCATGACTTCCTGTCCGCGGTGGACTTCTCTTCTTTATCGACGATGGTTTTAGAAGGTTACCAGTAGTGGTACATATAAATGGTGGCTAGAATACAATTAGTTATCACACAACCAGCTGGTGCAGTGACCAGGTGTATTGTTAACGAAGGGATTCAGTGGGTACTGATGTGACACAGGTAGTGCTGAACCCAAAGACCACATTCATCACAGACACTGAGCATTGTATTATGAACACTCTCTTATGCGCTAAATCTTCCCTCGTATTCAAAGATGAGCAACACGACTCCAAAATGTGGAGCATAAATTGTTGCCAGAATTTTCTTGATTCTCTTGTTCACTAGACTTCCTCCCTAGCCTGCTTAATGTGCTTGGCCAAATGTTTTGTTGGGGCAGCCATTCGGAGGTCATACGACATAATGACTTTCAAGGTATTACAGTGCATAAATCCAGGTGAATTGTTATAGTTAGTAGTGATAACTTTTGTACACCAAAAGCACAGGCAGTGTACAGTTACTTCCTTATTTTGATCACCTCATGTTTCCCACCCACCTGATGTGTCGAGGGTACCTGTAGTGGTTGAATGAGTTTATTTAGAGCCTTATGTCATGAACCTGTACAGTACAGAGCTGCCAACATTTGCATCTTGCAAATGGGCGATTGCGGTTGATGCACAAGCAAAATCTTTTTTATTGGGGGAGGGGAGGGGGAGGGGGGAGGGAGTTTCAGATCAAATTCACCAAACAAAACTAAGATTTAAACCATACTAGAATGTCCCTTAATACACAGAAATCAAAGATAAATAGGCCCAACCAAGTTAAAAACATTCTGCGACATGTGCTGCAAAATTTCCACAATTTGGGCCCAGAATGCCCCCAGTTTTGGTTTAAAAAAACCTGTAGAGCTCTGTACACTTTAGGGGCGGGTGGTAGAACAAAAAGAAGGCAATACAGAGTGGCAATCCACCACGAACGCTCTGCTTTAAATTTAAGTAACTTCCTTGTGCTTCTACAAACTTTAAAGAATATAAATCAACATTTATTATACAATGGTAGACATGTTTCCTTGAAAAAAAAACACCCAGTAGCATCATGTTAAATGTCAACCAGATTTAATCAGGTTTTGTGTATAGCAGCCTGGTGATAAGTTTTACACCATTACAATTACGAGCTTGGAATTTCATCTTTGAGAAGACAATTTTTTTTAGTCCAAATAGTAAACTCTTAAAGAGGCACCACATCTTCATTCACATTGATTAGGGATTCATGCCATGGCCAAAAACATGATCTACAAAAGGTATCAAACCCCTTTAAGGGTTTTTATATATATAACGGGGCTGGAGGAAATTCTCAGAGTATTATAGATCTCCTAATCCGATGTATTACTTGAATAGGAAATTGATGACCAGATGAGGAAACGATTGGTGGAGAGTTATAGAGAGGGAGACAGATAGTGATACAGCATTAAAGGGAAGGATCGATCAGAGAGAGCCTCTCTATTGAAGAACTGCACCTGCGGATTAAACTAGCTTTTTCACCCTGATTATGGGCAGACGGTTTTGTTTTAGGGATGGGTGTACATTGTAGGTTGACTTCTGAATTTGTACAATGCACTCTGCCAAGTGTGAACCGGCCATTGGATCTCAAAGGTGGTGGGTGATTTGGAGGAGTTTGCTTGTGTCTAAGGTAGCTACATTTAAAGGGATCCATTTGATTGTATAAATCCTATGTATAAACTAATCTATGAATATTAATTTTTTTTAAAGGTGGTAGCTTTTTGTGATTAATCGCAAAAAATGGAGCGTTACATTGTTTGTGTATGCAATCTATTTTATTTAAAATATTGACTAGTGGGAAAGGTGTCTGACTGGTGAAATGGCCAGCTAAATGGTCACTGAATTTTGTTTTAGGGCAAACCCTTTAAAGGCTAGAATAATGTGTGCAATTTTTAACCAATAATGATAAAAGTGTCATTTTATATATATTTTTGTGAAATGTTGTGTTGACGACAAAAGCACATCTTGGAACGCACTATCAACAATTTAGAAATACTTTTTCTTTTTTAGTGGACATTAAATTAAAATTTGGTGTCAGAGATAACCTTGGCGCTAGCTTTGTGGGAAGTTAAGAAACAATATTAATTGAAATTGTTTGTTTATTAGATTTTTACTTTCACTTTCGGTACAAGGTGAATAAGCGAGGCAAGACATACCACTCGCACAATAAAACTGAGGTTTACATGACTGCCTTACTGACATCATAGAGCTAGGACCCAGCTCTAAGCTGACATTGACGCCATATTTCCAGGTAAATAGTTCAGAAACCTGTCACCTATTTAATTTCAACCACAATACTCTCCTGCAGAGAGGCAGACCAACACTTGTTTACAGTTTTAAGCTTGGTTGTCAATACCATAAATGTAGCAGATGACACTTGTTTACAGTTTTATATGTCAAAACCATAGCAGACATAGGCTAAATTGTAACAGTTTTATCTTGTTGATCAAAACAGCACTTGCTTACAGCTTGTTTATCAAAACAATATATTGCCAACAATATTGCTGCAACTTTTTGAGATGGCTAATATTTTCAGTAAAATCTCATGTCTTTTCAAAGTGTATGTTAAAAATATACAGACTTTAATATCCTTGCTCTAAAGGAACCAATAAAAACACTCATTGCCAAGGATGTGCAATAGGCATAATGGACAGTGTAATTTTGTCATTAATATAGTCCAGTTGCCCTAAGCCAAAAGAGAAAACTTGTCACAAAGCCATTTTCTCTGACTTATAATTATCCGATCACCAAGCTACAGTGTATGCAGTCCACATCATTAGTACATGTGCTTAGCAGCATGCAGCATAAGAGTCCAGCTTTCTCCCGAAGACAATCAGAGCATACTGGTCGAAATTTCAAGTCAAAACCAACGCTTCTTTTCAGAACCACCTCAACTCAATAACAAAATATTTATCATTACCTGGCATTACCACAAACCTTACTGTATCGTAATTCCACCATGTTAAGTTTCAAATCCTACATAAATATCAGCAAAGTTACTAGCAGAACTGTTTTCCTTACCCAAATCTTTGATATTCACCATCCACAAAGTGGTGTCACTATCCTCTAGATTCTCTTGCCCCACACAGGTGTACTTGCTAGTTGGATAATACTCCAATTATCCTACTGTTGGCAGATTCTTCACGGAATGACCAAGTCAAAAACTTTTTAATCCTTTTTCTATTTTCCAGTAGTCGTGGTTTACAAAACACACCCCACACCCAAGCACAAACTCAAAAATTTTGCTGTGATTTGTTTTGCCGAGTGACTCACTCTGCCAAACAAGGGACAAAAGTTAAGTGGGATTTCCTTTTGCTGATGCTGCAATGTGAGTCAGCACATGAATTTGACATTATTCACAGCGTACTGAACCTATTGTATGGGGGTCTGACTCCGGACTGTCCAGCCAAAGGACAATGGCCTTGGACAAGAAGAGCACCAGACCAAACTGACCATGGCCATTCTTGTACACCCCAGCCTACCATACAGAAGACAGTCAACCCTTCTACTGTCTGACCATTTAATATCTTCCAGACATCCAATTGTGGTTTTAATCAAAGATAAACTTTGCTATTCTGCATTATGATATAATGTGATGAACACAGTCCACACATGCTGTTGTAAACTTCTTTACCAACCCAAAGGGACCTACATGTACATGTAGGGTATAAGGTAAAAGAATGGTTAATGGCATGACGTTTCAACCCTAGCAGAGTCTTTCTCCAAGGCCAAAAACTCTCTTTAAGTCACAGGGTTCAGCTGTCGATTTCATCAAACTCTTCCTAACTTAGGATAAATCTTAGGACGGACTTAGGACAAGTTAAGTTTCAACTAAAGACGTACATGTAGGATGCATTGAACCCATCCTAAGTAAGGACGGGTTACTCGCGTTACTTGAGATCGCGTTTCGTGAAATCGGCTGCCGTTTCTGTAAAATTTGTTAATGATTGTCCTTGTCCGTGCTGATCTAAACACCCGATTACAACTTCATGGTGTTGTAACTTCACATGATTAATTATTTATTGAGTGGTTGTGGATGGTTTTTTTGAAACTCGACAAACTTTGGGATTTCCCTCAGCTTTAATCATGTAAAGGTAAAAGTAGTTTTTCTTAAAATCAATTCTGGTCGGTATCCCGAAATTTTTTATATGCCTATGAGCGATATTATTTTTGGAAACCATTTGGAGGTTCTGGAGTAATGATTTTCCTTTAAAAATGGTTTAGGTGTATCTCAACTAGTAACGAGGGCCATAAAACTTCTACTTGAACATCTCAAGGGACACCAAGGCAGCAATGAGGCCGGGTATGGAGACATTTGTTTCCAAGGGTAACATGTAGGGGCATGGGGACATTTTTCCCCAAGAGTAATACATACATCATGGGGACATTTGTTTCCGGGAGTAATGTAATATTCCCAAAACGTGTCCACGACATGTTTCAATTTTAATTGCCTTGTTTTGTCCATTTGAAGCGATTCTAGTCGAGTGGTTTTTTTTCCCCCGTTCATTCATGGGAACCATGGAGCTATGCAGTCAGTGCATAGAGTAAGGACCCTTACTCTATGGTCAGTGTAAGCTCCATGATGGAACCATTAGTGGTACAAGATTATAGCATTTCCTACCTACCCACACTAGCCCGACCATGGAAGGCTTAAAGTGTGCCCACACCAAACCCCATGAGTTTATTTGAGATCTGTTTCAACCTTCACCTCATTAAGGGTGGATGAACCATACAGACAATCTTGATTAGTAGTACAGGTCAGTAACCTTAACCCCCAGACACTCCCTAGGCTATGGAAGCAGCCCTGAGTGGAGTTTACAAAGAGTTACACACAAAACTAGTCTTATCTCAAGTAACTCGTCCTAACTTAGGCATCAGCCTCAAGTTTTTAACAAGCCCTAAAGAGTCACATGGTCCTACATTTGAGTAGGACTATCTTTGTTGAAACGACCATGGATCCTCCTAACAAACCAGTTTGGGTTTATGTAGGGTGCCTAATGCCTAAATCCTCCAAAACCCACCAGTATGGGTTTATCTGTAGAGTCCATAATGGCCTAATTACAATGGCCTAATTACAATGTACCTCAAAATCAACCAATATGAGCTCAATTTCTCAAAAATTAACCGAAGTGATCAGTGAAGGCAGACGTTATATCTACATGTATGTAGTTTTAGGTCATTAAACATCCTATTAAACATGATGTTGGTGAGTATCAGTTAATTTCCTTCCTCCATAGTTTCTCCTAACCCAGACCAGTGCTAGACACAACAACAATGACCACCGACATTTGGACCAAAAAAATCACCACAGCCAATTGGCATGGGGAATCGTTTGCTTTTGCAGTGGCTTATTGACATGACTGAAGACTTGCCCTTTCTCAAGTTCCACTACTATATTGTCCTTCTTAGATCAGAAGAGCCCCTGCACAGAGCAAATTCTAATTTCTCACTTAAAGGTAGGTACACCACCAAAACACAATCAGCCAAACCACAATTACCTACAAGGTATGATACGTACAATGTACTCAGCCATTTGTAAATAGTGAACAATACTCAAGCAGGATGTGACTGATTGGGAGTTATTCCCACACGGAGAAAAAAGAACAACAATGATTTGGTATTTTTACATCCTGTGGTACTGTCACCATGGTTGCAGATAGTAACAAGTTATTTCCAGCAATGTGTGTCACTAAACATACTGTGGTCAGTGGTGAGTTGAGAAACTATTCCTTTATGGTTTGGACGGGCCTGGCTACTCATGAGTTTACGTGGCTGTAACCAATAACTGTTTCGGTCAATTGCCAGTGATCAACCAATGGCAAGTTCAACCGAATCAACAGTTATTTGGTAACGACCGCAAAAAAATGCAGCCTTTGTTAACAGCTAGCTACATGTAATATCAGAACCTCAAATTTCAGCAGATGGGTCATAAAGTTGAAGGTCTCTTGAATTGTAATTCTTATGTCACCAAAACACTGAACTTACCTAGTGTTTTGCTAGATCGACTAGTCTACTCTCTTAATCATCCTATGGACCTCATGCACCGACGTCATCACGCCCCCATCTTAGAGGTAATATGATGATGACACAATGGAAACACGTCTCTGGTATGCACTAAGCTCAGTATGCACAGAGCACAGGATGAGCCAATGAATGACCTTCTTTTGACGTCAAGTTGAGGGTGCCTTACTAAAATAAGGTCTGTTTGTCTATTAATATGTAACTGTTGTGTAAATGTGACCTAGATGTACAAACCTCATTCCATCAACCATGATTTTTTCTCTCTAGGTAATCAAGGGGCAATTTCACACTTAATTAATTTGAACTGAAGCAAAAATTCACTTGTGGTAAAACCACGAACCATAGTGTCAGTCCAATTCTATTGTTTGGAGAATCAGGAATTATGAAACAACTTGTTTATCTGACTGTGTATTCTCGTCGCGGTACTTGTCTGGACAATTCTGAAAAGGATATCGAATTCAACTGCAACTGCAACTTTCACTTTCAAAAAATATTATATTAAAATCAAAGTCATGACTGAAAATGAGGCAGTCTTATTTTGCATCTTTTAACGCAATTTTTATTCAGACAAAATGTTCTGCGCTCCAGTGACCTTCAATCCTCACCAACATTGGAACTCGTAGAAGATGATCAATCCAAAAGTAATTTGCACAAAATGTACGCAGACTTTTAGTAATATTTCATCTGTCTGTCAGTATGGCTTCCTTGGCAGCTCTTTCTCAGTATAATTACTAAGAAACTAAGAGCTCAAAACAACAATTAACTATGGAGGTAGAATCAATTTTTTGTCCTTGGCATCATGATCATGGACATGATTGATTTGAAGAATAAAATTATCTTTCTGAAATTCTTAAGTGATTGTTTGTTCATTTGTTATTTTAAAATTGGAAAATTTAACTACGTTTTGAAAAGGAAGGTTACACTCATCATTGTTTTTTAAGCCTGGTTAACTTTACACCGAAATGCATAAATATGTGGTATTTGCTAATGAATTGGAACCCTCATTCTCAACAATGATAAGCGATATTTTCCATGCCCCATGCATACCGTACCGTCATGCATGTCAGTACATTGATGCTGTAGGGAGGTGTACGTGCTATGGGTAGCAGCAGTACACAATACGGGATTCCCATCGAAAAACCACAAAGAAAGAACAATTTTAAAACAATGTTTCAAAAACAATGACAGAATACACATTGAATTCCGGATACATACCATATCAATACTGTTCTCGACTACAGAAAATACACCCAGGCGGCAACACTTCGTTGTAAAAGGAAAATTGAAAGTAATGAAATCGTGTTTTCAGTCAAATTTGGACGATAATCTCCGTCTGTGTTCATCACTTGCAGACCTACAGTCATGCGCGTTTAGTAAAATGCACACGTAAAAATCTAGAACAAAATGGCAGACATGGACAATGTACACTCGTTCGACACAATATCAGTCCGCAAAATACAATAAAATAGCTTTAAAATCAATGAAAAAGCAACACATTTCCATTTGTACAAATCATTTAATATAATAAACCTGTAATAAATGGTTAAAAACATTAATGGTGTGTTTTAAAGCAATTGTTTTTGGCACTAGTTTTTGTATGAGGACTTAGCGAGGTGGGTGAGCTTCCGAGGTGGCCGGCTAAGATGACGTCATCGTTTCCGGTACAATGTTGTTCGGGAGGTCAGGGAAGCCTTTTTTGTGGACCGCGCGCGCCGTTGAACACGCAATGAAGCATGTACATGAAGAACCATTGCATTCCAGCAGCACTTGTCGCTCTCTCTATGGTCACACCAAAACAAGCAGCTAAAATGTCAGTTATTTATTAAATAAATAAACAATTATTTATATGAAAACTATAATAAATTATTATCTATGAAGGCAATCCCACGCACGCACTGCCTAAACTTAAAAAAAAAAACATTTTGTCATCACCGTACGAGCCGAACATGAAGTGGAAGTTTTTACAAGGGAATTTCCCTATTTTGTAAGCTTCAAGTTTGTTTAATGATTATACATGATTGGTAGATCGCTGACAAAATGAGTTGCAAATTCTGTTCATGTTTTGCGATCAACATTGGGATGAAAATCTGTGAAATTGTTGGCTTAATTGTTGTACTACATTGTGTGAGTAAGGAGAAACCAGTGGAATTTGCTTGCACTCAACCGATTTTTTAGTTGTTGCGTTATTGCTCAGGTTTTCAGATACAGTTTTATTAATAATTTTATGACTTTATTTCAGAGAAAGGGTAATAATTTTACCAGAACAACCCGTGAGCTTTTTTTTCTCAGTGTACACCAGTTAAATCAAGTTTTTTTTCTTTTTCTTTTTTTATCTGGCATTGTGCCTATTTAGACAAGTGCGGGAGCCGAGCTCCACTAGCCCCACCGTCTGTGAGGATCGACTGGGTCTGGGGTACAGTTAACGGAAACAAAAACATATGTGCTAATGGCTGAGTGTCCATGTTCTTTCTAATCATTGCAGTAAAGTGTCAAATAAGTGCTAAAACACGTAATCCAAACGAGGTGCAAACAGAACGGGGTATGTCATGACCACCAAACGGAGCACTGTGGTCACAATGCAACATCATTTTGCACTAAGCCGTCCAGCACTTTCCTGAAGACGATCAGAGCATACTGATCGAAACGTTGAGTTGTCAACCACCGATCATTTAAAAAAAAAAAACAAGCACTAGAGTGATTTATAATGATAATATCGTGCTACCGCAAACCTCACCTTATTTTAAATCTACGCCCATGGGAGATACAAATGCCCCGCCCACATCTCCACCATGTGTGTACTTGTAGAACTCTTTAGGTCGAGTTATCGCAAAGTACACTGACCTTGTAGATTAAGGCAACAAAAGAAATATCTTCCGCATTCACACAAAAACTCGGTCATTAAGGATGAGCTGAGTGTGAAATTCACATTATTATGTTTAGAAACTGAGTATTCTAGCTGTTAATACCCTTCTGAGAACCACGTGTGTTGGACCATGTTAATTCTACCTCCATGGTTGGCCAATTATTGGGGGACCCTTATCCCCGAACAAATACATGAACAAAATCGCAGAGTGTGTGTAAACAATGTGTGAAAGATCATAACGCGGAAAAGTCCATACAAGAATAGCTTCCTTGTCCACACTTCAATGCATGGGATTGTTTTACTGAACGATGTTCCTTTTGTCTTAAACCTTGACACAGTATCTCAATTCAATTTACAAAGATTTAGGCACAACTCTCTGAAAGAAACTGTCTCTTGTACACCTGACCAAAGACGCAGTTAGGAAAGAGTTCAAAGAAAGCAAAATAGTTCCCTTACCCTTTTCGGTCACCGCATATCTCCGATGTGTATTCCCCATGATTGTTTCATGAACAAATGAAATGAAAATGCGGAAACACTTCTCAATAAATAATAATCGAATTATAGTTTTAAAACAAAAGTATGACTCAAGTAAAACGCTGAGGGCGGAGTATGTGTAAAGTCTGATTAATGAAGTAATTAACGGGGAAATCCCAACAACAAATGAATAATGTTGTGTCTCTTTGTGGAAGTGGTTCAGCCACGTGGGAATGTGTGGCCATGAGGCCTAAAAAGAAAATTGATTTGCAAAAAAAAGTTTTATTTTACAGGAAGAGTGTTTTCTTGTTTGTTGGCCATGGGCCGTTTGCTTCCGCCAGTGAGTGACGGGATGTTTAGCCAACAATAGTCGCAAAGAGTGGCTGGTCTCAAACCAACAAAAAGGGTGAAAAAACGGAAGTTCCTAAGGAAGTGCAATAGAAAAATATAACTACCTGCTCATGGTTGAATTTGCCAGGCAAAGTTAAAGGGACTTACCGGGTTATATCTCCCCCCCCCCCCCAGTAGTTGTGAAAAAGGTAAACCCCCTATGAAGTTTGTTATTTGTTTCATGATATAATGACATGTCATCTTGCATTGGTTGCCACCTGGGCCCAATTTTATAAAGATGCTAAGCAAAAGAATTGCTTAGCGATTCTTCCTACATAAAAACAGGATACCGACCGAGTTTCCATTTGTTGCATATTGCTTGTTACTGGTATTCAGCTGTTGTTTGCTTATTCTGAAAATCACGTGGAAATTTGGTACTTGGTAATCCTGTTTTTATCAAGGAAGAAACTTCATGCTGAGCAAATTTGTTGCGCAAAGCAGGTTCTTGCCTATAGTTGCCATCACTGATGGCAAACACTAGATACGTACACTGACGCGGGCATGCTGGGAACTCTCAGCCAATGATAGGAGGGGAGTGTCTTGGGCTGTGACGTCATGCAATCATTTAACACTGATTTTCAATCCCGCGCAAACAGGTAGGCATACCTTTTTAATACGATGACGTGGGATTTTCGATTTCCAAAGGCGTTCAGTGCCTTTAAGCATGATGTGGAAGTTCACCATGGTCCAATTTTGTTCCAATTGTCAGTCTTTCTCCTCAGCCTTCTCTCAAGATCAACAACTTTAAAAATCTTTACAAATCATCTCCCGAAAGAGACTGTTTTATTATCATCACCGGATTACACCCAGATTAACACAATTCCCAAAGATTCACAATCTACACATCTGCGTTATTCCATTATCAATCTGTAATAAATTATAATTAAATTTACACAAAACCTAATATTATTTGGTTTTAAAGTATAATACATATTTATTTTGTGATGGAGAAAATATTAAGCACAATTAGTTTTGAAAATAAACTTTTCCCCAAAATCTAATTTAAAAAAAAATGAAGTGAAACTTTTCTTTTGTACATTAAGTGAAATAATTAATAGTTATTATTTTTTTTATCATAAAACGAGAATGGGTAACATCAAGCACCAAGGGTTCATACAATGAAAGTATGCAAATCAAACCTAGAAATATAATAGAGAACTGTGTCAACAGTACTAGAAAGGAAACAAATGACCCGACGTTTCGAACCTACATCAGAGTCTGTCTCGAAGACTAAATGCAACAATACAACATGTTGTAATATAGCATTCAAGGAAGACACTGTCAAGGTCGAAACGTCAGGCCATTAAAGGCCGTGGACACTATTGGTAAATACTCAAAATAATAATAACATAAAACATTTCTTGGGGAAAGATTGATAGTATAAAACATTGCAAAAAATATTTAACGGCCTGACGTTTAGACCCTATCTATTTTCACAATATAAAACATTGTGAGAAACAGCTCCCTCTAATTTTCCACGAATTAATTTGATTTCGAGACCCCAGATTTAGAATTTGAGGATCCGAAATCAAGCATCATCAGAAGTGCCATGGTTTTCGAGAAAGAAGTAATTTTCCACGAATTTGATTTCGAGACCTCAGATTTAGAACTTGAGGTCTCGAAATCAACCACCTAAATGCACACAATTTCGTGCGACAAGGGTGTTTTTTTCTTTCATTTTAATCTCGCAACTTCGACGACCGATTGAGCTCAAATTTTCACAGGTTTGTTATTTTATGCATATGTTGAGATACACCAAATGTGAAGACTAGTCTTTGACAATTACCAATAATGTTCAGTGTGTTTAATTAACAATCTTGCATTACCATAGGTTGTTTTAATTGGAAAGCAGTTTGCAACATCTAATTCTGTAAAGTTAATACATACATATACTAGAAAACTGAAATATAGGTATACGAACATGATCTCATATTTGTTGATACTAATTGAATAAATCACATGATTCAATATTGCATATATGATGTTGATTTGAAAAAGATGTGAAAGACACCATTTAAGATACCCTGTTTAATACTTCCAACATTGCATGGTGGAAAAACAAAATACCCATCCAATTGTTGCATCACTTGTGAAGTAATCAGCGATAACAGAGTGGAATGTTGTCACAACAAAATCATTTACCAATTCCATAAAGCTGTTAAGCAGAAAATTCTGCTTGGCAAATTTCTTTGCTTAGCAAAAACTTAACATTGTTGTGACTGGTGCTTCACTCAATTTTCGCTTAGCGAAGAAATTGTCAAGCAGTATTTTCTGCTTAACAGCTTTTTTAAACCAGCTGGGTCGGGTGTGAGGGTAGGAGTAGTGGGGTATGGGTGGGGTACGGTTGGGGTTAGCCAGAGGACCCGAGGAAGGTTATGGTTGCATATATTTTTGTGTCTCACGTTCAGTGTATAAACTCTCCTCCGCGACTATTATTCATTATTTTTTTCTTCAGCCAATAACTTTCCAAAAGTACAAACTATTTTACTCTCGAATTTGATGTTGGGTTTTTCTCTATTGTTTTGAAACAAACTTAAGAAATCCACTGCATAATATTTTGTTGTTTTGCTATAGATTCTGTGTTACACACGAAGCCTTTCTCATGCATCTGAAAGCACACAATTTTATACAACAAGTGTTTTTTTTTCTTTCATGAATTTTTTTGCAACTTCGATGACCAATTAAGCCCCAATTTTCACAGGTTTGTTATTTATGCTTGGGACACATCGAGTGATGGTAGTGGTCTTTGATAAATACCATACTAAGTATACTCAGCCTTTAAAACTAGTGTTGAATTCACAATAACGAGTGAAGTCAGTGACTACTATACACAGTTTGATTTTAAATGAACATTGTCAGGTTAATTCTAACATACTATAATGAAACTACTTTCCAATCAGTGGCCTTATTACACACAGCTACATATACACAAATGCAGCCAAGGAAAACAACATATTAAGGGAACCAGCCAACCAGCCTCCACAAATTTGAATTCGAGACCTCAGATTTAGAATTTGAGGTCCCGAAATCAAGCATCTGAAATCACACAACTTCGTGTGACAAGGTGTATTTTTTCTTTCATTTTTATCTCGCGACGACCAATTGAGCTCAACTTTTTACAGGTTTGTTATTTTATGCATATGTTGAGATACACCAAGTTAGAAGACTGGTCTTTGACAATTACCAATAGTTTCCAGTGTCTTTAAATTAATCAGATTTAGTGTACGAGAGTCCAGATACCCATCCCAAAAGAGATTGCCACGTATGACCCCGCAACAACTATAAATAATTGACTATCTTCTAATTAGAAGTACTTAAGTACTAAAATACATCACTACATTCTTGCCACAACAAAAAAGATAATGGAGAAAAGTAGAGACAAAAAATCTATGTTTAAAGTGTAAACAAAATAAAATGGAATCAGTGGTTGTAGAACAATTTGAAAAGCACTGGGAAGAAGTAAGACTACAATTATTAAGATTTATGTTGACGATGATTTGTTGAAAACAGGAGGAAATTTTGTGCAGTAATCAGCTATGTTGATAGTGCTTTGACTTTTTAAACAATTAATATTTTCTTTATTCACAATAATGTATCATTATTAGACTGTTAAAAAAAAAATGCAAGTTTTTAACTTTGTTAGTAGAATAAGTAATTTTATAAATTGAGTTTGTTAACATGGTTACAATGATTTAAGTGTTGCAATGGTTCTTAGACAAACATATATTCATCTTATTTAATAAACAATAAACTTGCCATACAAAACATGGGAAAACTGCATAACTTTTAGTCATTTTGCAAGTATGATCCGTTTTTGTTGAATTCGAGCCTGTAACCTTTGCATAAAAACGAAACTGGTTCATTCAATTTGTCCCAGGTTCACATCTAGAGAAGTAATTCAGTCTCCTTATTTGTCAATAACTATTGATTTAAAATCAATACTTGATACATTACATAGCGTTCAATGGAATACGTATTGCTGTGTATTAATCAAAAGTAGGGTCATACTCAAAGACTATCTTTTGACAATGTAATACTGGTTTATAAGCAATATTAAAAAGAAAGATACAAGAAAAGTCACATGTGAAAGTTTCAGGTGAATACAGTGTTTTACTTGCCGCGAAAACAGCAAGAAAACTGTAACAATATTTTTTGAAGGACCATCGAATCCATCATATTTAGCGAGGTCACAGCCGGTACCAACCGCATCTCTGGCCACATTGTTCATCCAAACAATATATTAATTTCGTAAAAATAATTTCTCCAAATATCTCAAACTATCAAAGTGCCTCTTACCAATTTAGTCTGGTAATAAACTTTTGGGGTATTTCCCATTCTATGACCCGAAATGAATCTTCAGAATAGAATGATTTATTATTTGACATCTAAGATCAAGATTACATGTGCATGATTTAAGTATATTTACTTTTACCAAAGAAGTAAAATCGTTGCATTAAAAAGCGTTGCAACCTCTTAGCTAGGTCAAGTGTGCATGTGCACAAGCCAAAAATAGACAACAAAGTCTAAGAATACAATAAGATTTCTCGACATTCTTCATCAATTTAAATAAGTACAGAGCAAAGTCTTGACAGCTGATACCCATGAAATACCTCTTCTCCGAGGTACAAAACCAAGAACTTCCACATCTTTAAGGAAATGGTTTTCAATATGAAGTCTGTATTGGTCAAGAAATGTATTTTTTGTAAACTGTATACCTTAATAAAGCACGTACTTCCTCAGACCAGACATACCACAAATGACGCTGTACACTGACCTCCAACCACAGTTGGAGTAAGACTCCTGACTGGAAGAGCTCATCTGGCCCTTCATTCTAACTGCATTTTGACCTCTTGATGAAGATTGGCTACTCCACTTGTTGAACTCACTCCCATTGCATCAAGATCGTCTTGATAAACAGGTGGTTCTTCTTCCATCTTTGATGAGGGGAAAACATTTGATGCCAAATATGGAGATGGCGTTAAAAGTCAGCAATACAAATACAACAGTTTTAGTGATTATTTAACCACAGCAATTTTTTAAGAGGTGGACATGTGAGTTCCCTGAAGAAATTTTTTAAAGTTTAAATTCCCTGCAAATGTTTTTAAAAATGTTGTAATATGCAGCACTTTTTTTTCATTAAAATCATAGTTCTCAACACTTTGATACTTTTGGACCAGGTTCACAAAATAAATATTTGTGCGATCGCACAAAAAATCTTTAGTGATAAACAAATCCTGACTTCTGTTCCAAAATGGAGGTCTCACATGCCCAGAGACTACATTATTTTTGTAACATTAAAGCCATTGGACACTTTCGGTGCAGAAAGAAAAAGTTCACAGATTTATAAAATAACTTACAGGGTTTACAGAAGGTAATGGTGAAAGACTTCTCTTGAAATATTATGCCATGAAATACTTTACTTTTTGAGAAAACATTAAAACAATTATCAATTCTCGATATCGAGAATAACGGATTTATTTTAAACACATGTCATGACACGCGAAACGTGCGGAAACAAGGGTGGGTTTTCCCGTTATTTTCTCCTGACTCCGATGACCCTAAATTTTCACAGGTTGGTTATTTTATGTATAAGTTGTGATACACGAACTGTGGGCCTTGGACAATACTGTTTACCGAAAGTGTCCAATGGCTTTAACAGGAAAATATAAATAGGAAAATTGATAAACTTTGGATCAACTAATACAAAATTTCATACAAATGCACCATGAAGTTTTGGCGGGATTTTTTAGAGACACAAAATGCACATTCATTGCAACCAGCTTGCATAGGTTAATATAAATATGAAATATAATGAAAAGAAATTTGAAATAGGAAAAATAAACTGGGATTACAAGAGAAAATGGTTTTAGATAGAAAAGTTGGTGAAATAAACTCGTAAATAATATCATAACATAAGACAAGTTTGTAAAACAGAAAAGGAAATTATTTGTGAGCAGAAATAGGAATAAAATCATACAACGGAAAATTAGTAAGCTATGCAAGCTTCCCGGTTATGTAAAACAGCTATAAGGTTATAAAGAATATATCTTTTAAGTTTATGTAGAACTGCTTTGAGAGTATGAAGAGCTGCAAAAAGTAGCTGCAAGTAAGAGCAAAGAATTGGTAGGAAGAATTCATCCATCGTCCCAAACTTTAATTTGGAACCTTTCCAGGTCTCAGACCATGGATTAATTATATTTGTGTGATGCAATTTTGCCTCTCCATAAACAAAAAATATATAAGAGAAAATATTCCTCTTTTTCTATAACTATAACTATAATGGAAGATTTATTGTTGTTATTTTGGTGTTAATAAATGACAAAACAAGTCGGTGTACCCAAGTGTTTTGCATTAATCTTGTCTCTGCATAAACAAAAAAATATATGAGAGAAAATATTCCTCTCGTTTATCATGTATAATGCCATATTTATTCTTGTTATTTGGTGTTAATAAAATGAATTAAATATGTCTAGTGTACCCAAGTATTTGTTTAGATTTTGCAGGGTGCGTTTCCAGCTTTCAGTAAGTCATCCATCTCGACGGCATGCAAAACCTTTACCTTTACAAGAAAAAAAAAAGCAGACACAGTTTCAGAGAGAGAGTTACACAGAGAGTGAAGGCAGGCAGGGGATGGGATGGTCTTGGTTCAAGATGCTCCCGTTGTTTATTATTTTACTACTCCTGCCAATAGAAGGCACTATCAAATACTTGGTACGCGAGTGTAGGCATGGAGTGATGTGCATGCTGGTCTATGGTGACAGCACGCCCTCTTGTGGCGATATATCATGGGTAGATAATTGTAACAGGAAAACCTTGAACCAAAACTAGGGATGGGACTGTGGTGGAGGGGAGGGGGGGGGGGTGTAATAGCCCATAGAAGCAGCTGGCGACCGACACTGTAAAGGCCTGGGATGTGATTTGTGTGGGGTTACAATGCTGTTACTTTGAAAAAGAGAAAAAATTACATGAAAACAAAATTATTGTCTCAATTTTTGCCACCCCCCTCCCCAAGAAAAAAAAATATATTAGTATTATATAAATAATAAATAAAGAACACAAAGATTCAAGTGCTATTTATAATTGCTGAGGTGCAGGCAAAGGAAAGCGCAGTGGAAATAAAAGAAGAAAAATATGAGGCAAGCAAACTTAAAAAACCAAAAAAACAATGATGGAAAATAATATATACTGTATTTATCTGCAAGAAATCCACATTGTCAATCAGATATAACATCTTTGATTCTAACAAACTGGTTCGCAAAAAACCATTTCCGATACTCAACAGTGTTAATTGAAATTATCCCCAAGTAAATTTATCTTGGAGTTTTTGCCTCGTCAGGTTTGTCTGAAGATGGTCCAACTATAACTAAACCTAGGCTGTCCACAAATTGATATCAAATTGAGCCTAGGGCCCAATTTTAGGGCTCTGCTTACCGTAAAGAAACTGCACTTGCGGAAGTAGAGAATTATATGCTTACGTCAAGCTTAATTCAGGGGTTAGCGGGGAATATTGGCCCGTACGTGCGTACCCCATGTTACTAGGTATTCATCGCTTACACAGCTAGCGCAGATATTCGGCGCTTGCCATGCACAGGGAGAAAGGTGATCATTGTGCAGAATTTGGCGGTAAGCAGAGCCATGAAATTGGTCCATGATGTCACAGAGACTCGACTCTTCTGCTGCCGGTCATTGACCTCAACTTACCTGGACATCTTTACCCGGTGTATGCGCAGGATTAAACATCGTGTCTTCATTTGTACGATAGAGTAATTCGCGGTCGCTTTTCTTGGTGGTGCTTCCTCCTGTGAAATGCCGCGGAGAATGCAGGGATATGGATTCTGGATTGTCGTCTCTTACGGGATTACGACATCTGAGGATTATAAACAGATTGGATTTATATCATTCACTCGAAGTGAAACAAGGCTTTATTTTATGGCTTTGCGTATGTGGCTTTCAGTCAACATTCTCCACTCATTAAAAGGTTAGTGGCAAGTTCTTTTTCTTTTTAAAAATATTTTGTTTGCGAGATATCACCTAATATCACAAGTCTGGAGGACTACTTCAAGGCGAGGGCTGCACTTAAATGATTTGGGCTGTCAAATCAAACGTCACCAGGGGGCACAGTTCCACCTTACTCCTGAGGCTGAAATAGGGTCACCCCCTTCGCAGTCCGTAAGGATGTAGGCATGGGTATCATCCACTAGGAGCGTGGCTGGTAGAGCAGAATGCACTACCTTCCCAACTTTTTATGAAGCAGTTATGGTTAAGTGCCTTGCTCAAGGGAACAAGTGTCCTGACCAGGATTCAAACCCACACTCTGCTGCCGACAATGCAGAGCTTTGGTCTGGTGAACCCGACAGCTCAGCCACGACAGGCCATTAACAGAATTCTCTGTTGTTTGGTTTCTATACTTCTACTTCTACGCGATTTTTATTAAAATCCTGTTCAGCATGAGCGCATTGAATGCCGGAAACAGTGGGTGAATATAAAGCTTCACAGCGGGTGAATCTGTTTTATCCCAAGGACAAAGTGCAAACTTTACGCAAACAGAAAGTAGAGACATCTCATCTCTGCTGTCATATTTTTCACTAACTCCTTTAGGACCTTACCTTTGAATGACACAAATGACGACAATGCACACAGCTGAAGCTATTCCAAGTACGGTACTCACTATCAGAAACGCAGTCGGTGTCTGTGAATCGGCAACCCCAAAAGAAAAGAAAGAACAACAAATCAGGGAAAAGAAAAGTTGATCAAGTTCTACTGTGTTCAGCTTATGAAAGTTTTAAAAGTTCATAGTGTCTTGTTTAACATTTTACAGTTCAATTTTATAAAGCATTGTACACAAACGCACATACAGCTGTGTAAAGGCTGTTGATAAAGAGCCATGTGGTGGAACTAGCCAGATGTTGTCACCTAAACCCCTAACAAACCCTCTTTAGATCATTTTTTTTATTTAATTATTTTTAAGTGCAAGTTTGCCGCAAACAAGGCTTAAAGCAACGCTTGGTAAGGGGGTACGAGAACAAAACAAATTATTTAAAATGAAAATAACTCAGAGGGAGCTGAAAGTAGGAATTGATATTCCTCTTAAAACAGTCTATTTTATAGCACCAGGCAAAGAGTTGTAAAGAGAGGCAGTATACATGTAAGGAATAAAGCGAAGAATCATAACTCAAAGAGGTCTGCAGTAAATTTCTTTTTAGAGTTCATTCTGAAAAGAACCAGTTTTGATTTTGAAATAAACCCCCGCTTCTTTTCAGAACCAACTCTACTCACAAAGAGATTTTCCATGGAGTTACCGCAAACCTCTCTTAGTTATGCTTTCATCATGCAAAGTTTCAAATCCTACTGAATATTATATAAATCTTGGCAAGCACTGGTCGTGACAATATATGCTCAAACACACAAATAAAAGGCTTTGGAAATGGTTTTTGAGAAGTCAGAAAAAACATGAGGTTGAACTCACCATATGCCAGACCGGTGCTTGAATATGAGATAAATCTTGGCAAGCACTGGTTGTTACGGTATGTGCTCCAACACACCAATAAATGGAATACAATCCCGGCGTATTGATTACGTAAATATTGGTCGTTATCAAATTATCTGCATATTCTCTGTAAAAAAAATCCAGATAATTGTTCTCAAATTAGAGGCAGAAAATATCAAGAATATTTATTTGAAAAACTATGCAGTCTCTTACCTCACATTAAACAGTGTGAGGCGGTCATTTAGAATAGTCAATGTTTTATTATTCTTTTTTATTCTGGAAATTGTGGGTGGTTCAAAAGAAATATCTGAAAATTCAAAATAATTTGTTTTTGTTTAATATATTTATGTAAAGGTAGTTGGCCTTAGCTTTCGATCCAATATTCTAAAAAAAAAAGAATAAAAGGAAAAATACCCAGCTGGCCAAGATCGTCTGCTTTATTCAAGATTAAACTACAAAGTTGTTTGTTTTGGCCAGAAAAAAATGCCATAGATGAAAGACAACTAAAAGACACAAAAGAACAAAACCAAACAAAAAAACCAATAAAAACCCACCCGAGTAGCCACAAAGGTATAGTGTAGGTGAACAAAACACTGAAATCCACAACACCATGATCTGAACATCCAAGAAGGAAATAACTAATAGTCACAGAAAAAGTGCACAAAGTAGTAAATGGCCTGACGTTTCGTCCCTTTCTCGAAGCCTTCCTTCGAGAAAGACTCTGCTAGGGTCGAAACGCCAGGCCATGTACTATTTTTCGACCCTAGCAGCATCTTTCTCGAAGCCTTCTACAAAGACTCTGCTAGGGTCGAAACGCCAGGCCATTAACTATTTTTTGCATTTATACCATCGGTCCATTTGGTTGGTAAGTTGTTTGCACCAGCTAATTTTATTTTCTCACAGAAAAAGTGATGGGCAAATCCTGTTGGTGAAGAATAGAAGACGGACAACAAAAGATATATACAAATTCTTGAGCTCACCTTATGTCATCATGGTTGACCTCGGTATACTCAGCATTGACATTATGTATATCCTCATCAAGTAATGTCCCTACACTGTATCTGCCTTCTGCTGTGAAGATAAACCCAGGAGCTTTCTCTTTCACCCACTTTCGCTGTATATTCGACAGCCACCAGACCTGGAGAAATAAACAAACTACATGATGGCGCTAAACTTTTTGCAGGGTAAATATTTGAAGGTCGGTATTACATGATGGCACTCAATGTTGGTGGGGAATATGTTTACCTAATGGAAAACTAATATCATCAGTAACTTCTTGAACAAAGACTACAACCACACCAACCTGTTCCTGTCTGATTCCGGACTGCAACGTGATGTTAGCCACAAGTTCCACAACATCCCCAACATAGTATGGGTGTCCCGCTGGTGGTTGAGCTAGATCGAACACAATCGTCTTGTTGTACGTCACAGCTAACTCAAGAAACTCTTTATAACTTGGGATTTTCTGCCCGATGAATTTCTTCCTCGTTTCTTCGGGAACGTATTTTAATTTGTTGTGCGGGTCACTCTGAGAAGGGATAGGAAAATTCAAAATGTTAAGTGGATTCTATAGGGAGCTTCAAATAAAGAAGTATAGCAATTGTGACAGGAGAACAAAACACTAAAGAGCAACGGTATTTTCAAAGGAAAACAAACCTCCAGATGCTCCAAAACGTTACAAAAAATAACACTGCAGTTGGAAAAGCACCTCTCTCCAAAAGGAAACAGAAATACAGGGGAAAACATAACAAAATTCAGTGAAAACAAACTAGTTTAATATGACTTGTAAAAGCTTTCCCTCAAACGTATTTATTTACAATGTGAATTTTTCTCTGGAAAATGCAGCCTTTTTTCTTCTTGAAGGCTTCAAAAATAGATTTTTGTAAAAACCAGAGGCATTTAATACCTTAAGAAACCAAGAGCCGGCGTCAAGCTTCTGAAGTTCTGTCCACGTGAAGCTCTCTGCTCTATGTTTAGTTCTGTTTGGGAATACTTCATGCACATTGGTAGTCCTGGTTAGCGTGCTGTCATGCATTAAGAACAGCACACCATCCGAGCTGAAACAGAGAGAGATAGAGAGAGAGAGAAAGCTAAGTTTTATACATGGCTATAAAGGAACATACAAAAAGCTTCATTTTTTAATAATCTTACACACTTGTGTTGCTTTTGGTTTTCTTTTTGAAAAAATGGTAATCTGAGAATGACCTGTACTAGAGAAAAGCCTGTTCCATTACAAGACATCAAGTATTGAACAGAAAAATGTAAAGTAGACTAAAGCAGGAAGAATACACCTCACTTAATATTTAAGCATGACGACATAATTCTTACCCAAAACGAGGCTATGGGCGCATGTCCGCCACCACTTGCAGTGGCTGCGCCCATCGCCTCGTTTTGGGTTAGCATTGTGGCGTACCTGGATGAAAAATGAAATTACAAACCTAAAGATCTCACCTGATTCTAACATCCGATTCAAAGCCATAGACTGAATAGTTAGCAGCTGTTTGGAAAGAAATCTTTGTGTTTTCTGGAGCAATCTGGACATAAACAAATCACAGACACAAGTGAAAGTTAATCAAACCCTTAGGAAAACTTTGACAGCCTTAAGAGAGTGGGACAAATTTAACAAAGAGCTATGATTCATACTAAAGAGAGACTTTCGTCTTCTTCCGAGAGAATCTTTTGTCTCCTTTCGTCTTTCGTCTTCTCTGTTTGTTTGTTTGTTTGCAACACAACAGGAAACAGCTGAGCTTAGGACGCTGATGCTGGACCGGGATGCGTGGAAGATGACCATCAGAGTTTCCCGAGAAGGCGTCGGCTAAAGACATTCTCGCGCTCAACTGTTGTTTGTTTGTCTGTTTAAAGACAGTTGTCTACAAGGCTCTGCTTATTATTATTATTATTATTATTAAAAAGATTTATATAGCGCATTTCCAAAATAGACCTATGCGCCTTACAATAAAAATTGAAATTAAATACAATAGAAAACAAATTTATGCACACACATAAAAAGCACAAGAAACAGCACATTAGAAGAATATTAAAAATTTGCAACATATAAAAACCTACAGGAAAAGCTTTGCAAAGAAAAAATAAAACAAACCAGCAACATTAAAATTCCTTTGGAAAGAGGAAAGTTTTTAAAAACTTACTTTATGAGTCTCATTCTCTCACTCCTTTATTGTACATAGTTAATTCCTAGTTCTATTCTATTTATTTTTTGGCTTTAACTTTATATTAATTATTTGGTATACTTTTATGCGCTTTTGATTTTGATACATTTCTATGAACTAATTAATTCTCTTAATTGTTCTGTTTTCCAACAAGAGTCATGAGAGTATGGAATAAACGTACTATTGAATTGAATCAAAGTATAACTACTAAAAAAAATCAATGACCCTAAAACCGTTGGTATGAAGCACTGCAGCTATTGATACTGAATAACACTTTGAGAAACAATTCCCTTAAAAGGAATCGGGATTAAGAAACATTTCAATGTGAGAAACATTTCTGCATGAAATTGGGCATCGAAGGAGCAGTGGACACTATTGGTAATTACTCAAAATAATTATTAGCATAAAAACTTTCTTGGTAACGAGTAATGGGGAGCTGTTGATAGTATAAAATATTGGGAGAAACGGCTCCCTCTGAAGTAACGTAGTTCGCGAGAAAGAAGTTATTTTCCAAGAATTTAATTTCAAGACCCCAAATTAGAATATGAGGTCACGAAATCAAGCATCTGAAAGCACACAACTTCGTATGACAAGGGTGTTTTTTTCTTTCATTATTATCTCGCAATTTCGACGACCAATTGAGCTCAAATTTTCACAGGTTTGTTATTTTAAGCATATGTTGACATACAACAAGTGAGAAGACTAGTCTTTGACAATTACCAATAGTGTCCAGGGTCTTTAAAGCAAGCAAGTAAGGACAAATCTTGCTTCTTCATCACTTCTTAACTGACCTGTTCTGCTCCTTTATGAGCTATGATTGGAGGTTTGACTGGAAGGTCTGCTGTCTGCAGAACACACGGCGCTTCCATTAATAGTGGACTCAGATACACAAATAATAGAAGGATGACGAACAACGAAAGGGACACACATCGGTGAACTGAAATGAAGAAATAAAAAAACAACAACCTGGTCATCAACTCTGTGTTTCTTAGATTTCTGAGAGTTGACTTTCAAAATTGAAACGCTTTGGATGATTTTTCACACAAAAACATTTCAATCTGAGAAATGATTCATGCATGAATCAACTCTTTGATTGATGAGGGTTGGTGTCCTCTATTTTCCTAATCGTCAGATGTTTCAAAGGAAATAAAACCACAGAATGGAAAGGAAAGATGGAATGAACAAACCTATATTATGATCCCTCCACCACAGGCTAGCAAGAGGCCACGCTATGATTGTCAGAATCACTATGGCAACAATTTGAATTATGGGTGCCGTAACCTGCAAAAAAAAGAAAACAAACAAAGTAAATTACACTCTTTCTAAATCCACATTCTCAAAATGTTAAATACATTATTCATTTCATTCATTGATCATTGGTTTATCATTTACCGGAGGTCGAATTACAGGAAAATATACAGAGATTAAAAATTAGAAAAAATCACACTATTAAACATTAATTTACGAAATAATTGATTAAGGAGAGACAAATATTTATAATGTATAAAACAATTTGTTTTAAAAGTTACGAAAAAATAACCTTGATAAAAACATATTATAAACAGTTGCATTGCTCTTTAGTAAGTCAGTTTTTTATTGTCATTAATGTTTCGAGTAATTACCAAAGGAACCCTCATTAATTTTGGGTTGTAACCACTGAAATCTGCTCTGTTGCTATTTTTAGCTTTTTAGATACAGCTTTCTCAAGTATGACATCATTTTAGAGTGAATTATTTTTTTTATTTTTTTTATTTATTTAATTTATTTTTTTTGAAGGGGGGGGGATTTTTTTGTAAAACAAACCCCCCAAAAATCACATCCCTGAATCCTTTAAAATATCTTTTATATTCTTTGGATCCTCACCTGCAACGTTAGGGCAACTAGGATCCATTCCGACTTCCAGAGTTCAGCAAGTAGAATGACAGCAACGATGCACATAATAAGTACTAATACGACTGGTATCTTATGGATCCAGTGAAGATACAGCTGGCGCCCCGTCACACAGTGAGCTATCACTAACGCCTACAAACAAGAACACAAAGACACAATGAGTAATTTGGGGTTGACCAAAGAAAGGGGACTTGAAGTTGTGACCAGATGAACATGCCAGCTCTACCAACTGAGCCTTCTAGCCCTATGTTGGTGGTCTCCCGTATCTTTGTTCTTTGATCTCACCCAAGTTTACGATACAACCTGGGAAGCAGCAGCAAGGGATCCTTTTAACATGTTTAAGGAGATATGACTTTAATTTCTGTAGAATTATTAAATGTGTTGTCATATAGCCTTCGAGACAGACTCTGCTATAGGGTAAAACATCAGGCAACTAGCTATTCTTTTGCATTGATACATAATGGGTTTTTTAATTGGTAAGCAGTTTGCAACAGTTAACTCTATTATTTCATTTATAAAATCTAAGAAGTGTATTTACACAACACGACATTTTGCCTGCCAGGAAAACCCCTGGACTGGCGAAGGTCGTTCCGTTTCTTGTAATCAAGGTTGTAAACATACTTCCCAGTGGTAGAGATTTCTACAAACTTTTCCCTTATGTTGAACGTTCTCTTCAAATCTGTCTTGAATTGTCACAGCTTGGGCAAATTATCAGCAAGGTCAAGTTTAAGATCAGCTAGAATCGTATGATTATGTTGGGTATGAACTAGCCTACAGGTATGGAAGATTTTATTATAAACGTTGATCAATAAAACAACTAGTTTGTGAACATGGATATTGACCAATAAATAAGCTGGGATATTGGAACGGCAGGGAAAATCAGTCAGGCCCCTCATTTGATACTAAATTGGAACTGATGGTTTGAGGTCAGGGAATGTGACCACCTGTCATAAAACCTTCAATATGCACTGTCAATGTCAGAAGAGTTATTTTGTGTAATACCAAAAGGGTAACTGACTGGGTAAATTTCAAATGATTTTCAATGGTTCAAGGATTTGGGTACTTTTTGTAACACAAAACACAATGTCCATAGATTTACATTAAACTTTACAAAGTTTGAAGATAATGATAGTAGAAAGCTTCCGTTAAAGAATAACTGGCTGAGGTGCTGTAGTTGTTTGAGAAATGAGTAAAACAATGTCACAAAAAATACATTGTACATGCTCAAATAATTTGTGTCTCCGTAGACAAAAATTATTGTTGTGACTTGTTTCACTCATTTTTAAAAAACTACAGCACCACGGCAAGTAATATTTAAAGGGAAGCTTTTGACTATCTTCAAACTGTGCGAGTTTAATGTAAATCTGCAGACATTGTGTATTGCATCCTGCAAAAAGTACCAAGACCCTTCAATAGTCTGTTTCAAAATGTTTGGTGAGTGAATGGGTCAAACTAAATTTGAAATAACATCAATTTTTGTTAAACACTGATTATTCTGTTTTGCCCCCAAAACGGTGAACTTACCAAAAGTATTCCTAAGTAGATGAGTGTCAAAATTGTCAAAACGTAGAAAAGCATAAACCAATCGAACCACGTTCCAATGTA
The DNA here is from genome assembly GCF_902459465.1 of Asterias rubens. Classification (NCBI taxonomy): domain Eukaryota; kingdom Metazoa; phylum Echinodermata; class Asteroidea; order Forcipulatida; family Asteriidae; genus Asterias; species Asterias rubens. The sequence goes on along the minus strand of NC_047074.1, from coordinate 13,623,300 downwards.
ATAATAGAGATACCTGTAGGTTAAAAGTAAATGAACAAAGTTAATCAACAAATATCCCAAGCTGGCAACAGAATTGTGATTCAGTAACTAGACGACAATACTTATTCAAGTCTTTGTGAAATCAGCGGTTAGCTTGGTAGGATTCAAACCCACAACCTCGTGATTGCAAGCCCTTTAGTCCAACCACTTGACCAGGGTAACAGGCCTGATACTTCATGGAGGCATTGAAGGCAATTGCCTCCATGCCCCCTGGTCATTGCATCGGTGCCCTTAAAATGCTCAAGTAGAAATTTATAATTTCCTCATACGGTGCCCTTTAACAAGGAGAAAATGCCCTGGTGCCCTTGCCCTTTCAAAAACGAAGCATACAGGCCTGCTCTAACCATGGGACAATGAGAGCATCACAAAGCTCATTCAGACATTGGGGAATCTCTTGAATATTTGACCCTCTTATATCACACACTCTCAACTATCGGTCAGTCCTTCAAGGAAGGTACTTATTACCTTCAACACTTTTAACGAGTCCTACATGAGGAAGTGTAGACTTACCCGTTGAAATAAGCGATGTCATTCTGTGCCATGACCCAGTAGTATAGAAAGATTACAATTAAGGCAAATGACAAGGCCAGCATTAACACCCATGCCTTCTCGAACTGAAAGAGAAAGAGAAATATGACTGAAAAAATAGGATACTAATTGAGTAAAATCAACAAAGTAGTATGGATCTGTCCACACTATAACGGGTCCTTAATTTTGGATCCAAAAGATAACTTTTTGGTCTGTGATTAGGACGGTACAAAAAGGGAATATTTTCCCCTTAATTTAGTTTTGTTAAATTCTCAGCTGATACTAAGTGTGCCAACAAAACAGTATTAAAAAATTTCCTATTATTAAAGAAGTTGTGCGGTCGTCTTTAAGACATAGTTTGTAACAAGGAAAGAAATTTTGTTTTGGGACTGGAAATAATTTATGAATTGACTTACTCATACGTTAATTTAGCTAAAAACCTATTTAACCAAACCAGGCAAAAGCTAGAGGCCTTCACGGCGAGGACAACTGTGAGAAAATTGTACAAGGTCTTGTGGTTCAAGCTGGCAATGAATTGTTGAAGCTTTTATCTCTTTTTGGCACAGGATGCGTAGGTGGAAATACTTCAAGTTGAAGGTAAATTCAAAACAAATCACATATCCAGAAATTGTTGAAATGTGATCAACAGCTAAAAAATACTGAGTCGCTAACCATCGGTTCTTTTCAGAACCGACACTACTCAAAAGAGATTTTCACATGGTGTTACCGCTTAGGGACATGTTTGATTTCTATGAGTTATGCGCTATATAAGAATGGTTAATTATTATTTATTATTAACCTCTCTTGGTTATACTTCCAGTTATTCCACCATGCAAAGTTTTAAACTCTACTTTGTGTGCCATTGCCAAGCAAAATTGCTAAAATATAACTGTTTAGAAAATGCAGGAACACAATGTTAAAACTGGCATAAAAAATGGCCGTTAGAATTTTTGGGGAAACAATTATGTGTTGAGTAAAAGGGCTGACAAACATGGTTGAGGATTTTCAGGCTATGTACATGTATAGGGCAACAAATAAAATCAGACTAACGTAAGAAAAACTTTATGCCTGCTTTTAAAAACAGGCCAAACAATAGATGTATTTGTTATTATTTTGACCATTGAACAATCTTGTTTTTCTACCGGACTTGTCCCAGCCGTTGATTTCACCAAACTCTTCCTAACTTAGGAATCATCTTAGGACTTAGGACGGGTTCAGTTCTGTATCCAAATACGTAGGACGAATTGAACCCATCCTAAGTTAGGACGGGTTGCTAGTCCAAACTCGAGTTAGGCGTTTCGTGAAATCGGTCGCAGGTTATATAGGCCTACTGGCCTGATGCTTAAACCACTGGCCTCGGACATTCTCTCCAGTGTAAATTCTGAGCAGTACAGTTTGTTGATTATAGAGTGTAACAACTCCCTCAAGTGTGTGATGGCCTTCACATGTGAAAGAATAATTGCGAGAAACTCTTTTTGAAAGTTCAAGAAAAATCCTCCTACCTTTGTAGTCGGTTCTGTCGACCGTTGATACCTCTTCCATCGGCAGCCGTAAAACCCAGTCATAAATGACAGGCATATCTGCTGCTTATAGTTCTGAGTATTCTCCAAGCGTATGTGAGAGACCATCTTTAAAGTTTAATTAATAATTCTCCTCTCGTTAGGTCTCCCCCCTAAAACAAAACCCCCAAAATCGTTGACAGCCTCTCCAGGAGTTACTTCCAAAACATAGGTCAGAGGTCAGCTGATGGTTAATGACGCTGCTACCGCTACGCACATTTTTGTTGTTGTTATAGCCTATCACTAGGGACACCTGTAAACACACATTACTATGTGTAGCTCGCAATCCAGGGCTTAGGGTTTCGATGATGATCGAGGGCTCCCCACTTTTCGAGCCGTGACGTCAAACACCTCGTTTCCTGTAGTCTGAGCTCGTTGTCCGAACGTACACTCTGAGGGATACAGTCATCCAGCGGCTGCGGATGTTGTGTATCCTGTAATGTTGATGATCGAGAGAGATGTCCTTCTAGTCATGGACTTGTTACTGTAAATAAAGAATAAACACAAAGAAAGACGGATTCTTTAGAAGCAACCTCTTGAGATGAGAATACAAACGTTGGTGATTTATACAGACCGGATGTTGTGAACAATTGATGTGGTCCTGAGGAAACCTTGCATGTGATTAACAAATGTAACCGGACCCTTCTCACTTAAAGCGAACCACCCATCCCCACCTACCCACGATATTTCTTGACAAGTTGTAAACAAACAAACAGCGTTGTCTTGTAACAGTGGTCCACTTGCCAATTGCCAATTAAAGGCAGTGGACACTATTGGTAATTACTCAAAATAATTGTTAGCATAAAACCTTTCTTGGTGACGAGTAATGGGGAGAGGTTGATGGTATAAAACTATGTGAGAAACGGCTCCCTCTGAAGTGCCATGGTTTTCGAGAAAGAAGTAATTTTCCACGAATTTGATTTCGAGACCTCAGATTTAGAACTTGAGGTCTCGAAATCAACCACCTAAATGCACACAATTTCGTGTGACAAGGGTGTTTTTTTCTTTCATTATTATCTCGCAAGTTCGATGACCAATTGAGCTCAAATTTTCACAGGTTTGTTATTTTATGCATATGTTGTGATACACCAAGTGAGAAGACTGGTCTTTGACAATTACCAATAGTGTCCGTGGTCTTTAAAACACCTGAGGACCAGTAAAATTTTACTATAAATAGCCTGGCTGGCTAGTTCAATGCTGAATACATGTACTTGTGTACAGTGTACATGTAGCATCCCTATACAATATGAAGTGTGGACTAGAGAAAAACAAATCTGGACAGGTGAAATGACAAGCTAACTGGTCACTGAAAAAGTCTGAGGGCAAACCAAAGCCCTTTTTACAGTACAGAGCCGATTAAAGGAAACAAAACCCCAGTGAAGTGGCAAAGACCTCGATCCCATTTTAAACCCAGCAGAGGTCTCAAAGGTACTTTATTGAGGAAAAAATCTACAACAATGTAGGCTCAAAACGTGATGCAACTGCCAGTTTTTGTTAAAGAAAATCAACAAGGAATCATCACCAATGTTTTATCCTCGCAAGAAATTATTAAGCTTGCTAGAATAATGTGAAAACCGACCCACAAGTTCACATACTGCGCTGATGCACAGAAGCACTTGCCACATTGTACAACTCAGGGCTCAAACTTACTACATAGACCCTTCCCATGAAATATGTAAATTGCACATAGTGCGTGCGCACTAACGTTTTGGTTGGCAAAATGAGGGAAAATCGCGCTGTTTTGTACACGGCTAATGGGTGCGTGACGCACACGCGATTGCGTGTCTGCTTAGTGCACAACTCTATGGTGTTTTGCCAACCAACAGGGTCTGTACGCATGCGTGAATGTAATTAGCATATTTCATGGGAAGGGTCCATTATGTACACTTGACCCCGCCACAAGGCCAGAAGCTTTGGTGTCGGACTAGTTAACAATACAAAAAGATAAGTCTTGTGTTTTTTAGAATTGCTTATAAATATTGATTAATTGTTTTAAATTGATAATTAACAAGGGGGACCTATCCAGCACAGCTGATCATTTGGGAGCCCTCATACTTTACAATGATAAAACAAAACAAAATATTTTAAAAATAATAAAAAGTGACAAGACTTGGCATTAATTGAATATTAAGAAGAACACCTCGATTCTTTAAAAGGGGTAGAAAAAAAACCATGATAAAATATTCAAATGTTGACTTTGAGTCTAATAGAAGTAATGAAATAATGAAGTATTTTACACTTATCAATATCCACACAGACAATTTAAATAATTTTTCTCTTACAGTCTAAGTACTTGTTCAATTCAAGTAAAAACAGAACTTTAAAGGGAAGGTTCACGTTTGGTAACTGTCAAAGACCAGTCTTCTCACTTGGTGTATCCCATCATAACCATAAAATAACAAGCCTGTGAAAATTTGGGCTCAATTGGTCATCAAAGTTGCAAGAAAATGATGAAAGAAAAAACACCCTTGTTGAACGAAATTGTGTGCTTTCAGATAAGAATAAAAGACTGCTAGCTAGAAGTCTTTTGTTATTTTAGTATGAAACTACCTCTTTCTCAAAACTACGTTACTTCAGAGGGAGTCATTTCCCACAATGTTTTATACTATCAACAGCTCTCCAATGCTTGTTACCAAGTCAGTTTTAAGTTAAAGGCAATTACTCAAAATAATTATTAGCATAAAATCTTACTTGGTGAGGAGTAATGGGGATAGGTTGATGGTATAAAACATTGTGAGAAACGGCTCCCTCTGAAGTGCCATAGTTTTTGAGAAAGAAGTAATTTTCCACAAATTTGATTTCGAGACCTCAGATTTAGAACTTGAGGTCTCGAAATCAACCATCTAAACGCACACAACTTCGTGTGACAAGGGTGTTTTTTTCTTTCGTCATTATCTTGCAAGTTCGATGACAGATTGAGCTCAAATTTTCACAGGTTTGTTATTTTATGCATATGTTAAGATACACCAACTGTGAAGGCTAGTCTTTGACAATTACCAATAGTGTCCACCGCCTTTAATATTTGTAGTGAGTAATTACCAAAAGTGTACCATCCCTTTAAATGTATACTTTGTATAAAACTGGGTCAGGAAAATTTTCTTATTTTGATTCCGGTCTCGTAAAAAAATAATTCTGGTTAAGCATTTTGAGTCTACGGTTCAGTGTTAATTTTAGGCCCTGATACAATGTTTGTATATGAGTATAGGGAATGAATGTTAGATTACATATCCACATCTCTATACATTAAGCGGAAATCGTGCGCAGCATTAGTAATGAGGTCAATGGTGGCAGCTAGCCTAAACTGGTACATCGTCTGTTGTGAGCCAGTGTGTAGTATCTAGTGCTAGACGGTCATAATTATGAGCAATCAACTATCGGCACACGAGACATCTTTAAGTGATGAGTCACTAGTCTCGAAGGCAAAAGATGACAATGTTGAATGCATGAACATGTGTGTGTATAGTATTAATGCTTTCACATTGGAAAATATACCTACTATATGTTCGATTCATTCAATCATCATAATTGAAAAAGACTTTAACTTGACGTTGCTAGGCCATAGAAGTTTGTGTACTAAAACTATTTAACTAAATCCAACAACATCAACAAATTGAAAAAATAAGACTTGTATAGGCTGGAACATAATGTAATACTAACGTTTTTTCCCTTAATAACACCTACATGTAGAACTCATACAAATTAGTATAAAACAATTTTAATCCAAAAATAAAATCGTACAAGTTTCTAGTTTCATTGAAAACATAAATCAAGTACTAGGCCTAAAGCCTAAGGGTTGAACAGAGAAAGATTTACTCAAGCGGGACTTTAACCTACATGCACATTATACCATAAAATAAGTTCATCAGGCTGGTCAAATATCAACTTAATAATTGAATTTTGTGTGAAATTTTCTACATTATAACATGCCAGCAATCTACCAACTTCAAGTTACTAGCCTATGAATGTGGTCTCCCTACTTTGTCAGTATCTTTTTTCGGGAGTGCCAGTCATCCTGTAACGTAAAATTATTAAATTTTCTATAAATTTCAATTTGATCGCATTACTTGAAAATACAACAAATCTGTACAAACCACATGCGACTTAATGAATTTAAAGTGAATTTTTACTCTGACCACACAGCCATGTGTACACAGCGGACACAGTGCAAACAGCAGGGAATTTTTTTTTAATTTGCAAACCTGGGCGACCTTGACTTGATTTTTAGCAACCTCGGCTCGCAGACGATGGATTGCGTTATAATTTCATTACTGACCACTAGATTCATTGAAAGGTGTTGTTGTATTTTAATTGAAAAATCTTAATGTAATTATTATAAAAGTTATTTATTCGCTGTCTGCAAACAATTTATTGCATTAAATCCTACTTGGTTTAGTCTATTGTAAAGTCAGTAATTGATGAAAGAATAATAATTAATTTTCTCCTGAAGACATCAGAGTGCTGCTCCGTCCCTCTCAACTTTAGGGCCTTGTCACAAAAGGCACTTATACATGTAACTGTAGCACCCAAGTTGAGACTGGTCATCCCAAGTTGGGATGATTCTACAGTTGAGACGAGATGGAATGGAACATACTGTTTGGAACATTCTTCCCTTAAAGCAATCGCACAACATCGGTAAACAGTATTGTCCAAAGGCTCACACTTCGTGTATCAAAACTATATGTGTAGCCAGCTAGCAGTTGTCTTCAATTTATTCAAAACAAAAGGTTAACAAAAACAAACAATTAAAACATTAAATAATTAAAACAGGATACAGCTCTATTATTAGAAGATTTACTTTTATTTACTTTATTACCCAGAACTCGATCATGTATGGTACAACAATGAAAATGCAGCGGGTCGTGGTAAAAAAGATTATTATAAAAAAACAAAAATCAGTTGCCCGGATATTAAACCCACCCACCATACCCCCTCCCCCGGGGAAGGCCCTTGCATCATTGCCAAGGCGCTAGTCAGTACATCCCCACCCAGGCCGCTATTTACCCCTCCCGCCCCGCGATGAGCCCCGGCGTCAAGGCCATCCGTCGACTTGTCTTGATCCCAAGTCGCGTCGTCTGACGGTTGAATAAATAAATCATCCGTCGAGTTTTCCGAACAGTCGAGCTGTCTGAACAGTCGAGTTGTACGAACGGACGAGTTGTCCCACGGACGAGTTATCTGGTCTCCCCAGAACTACATTATAGCGGGGATAACTTTCCGTATGGCGCCACCACTTTTTCACTCATTTTTACAAAAAGGGATATATCAATCAGGTAAATTAGATACTATATTATTTTATTTCGAATGAAAAAGTGGTGGCGCCATACGGAAACTTTTCCTATAGCGGAACGTAGCCCACCTTGTTGAGCTGATAACGGCTCTTTAACATCGGTCTCATCACTGTTGACAACAGTGATGTTAAAAGAGAGCCATTTAACAGCTCAACATAAGGTGGGAAAGGCATCCTTGGGCATGCACAGTTGGAGGCGTGTGTTGACCTCTATTTTTAGTATTATTATAAACATCATATAATATAATATTGTTTTAAACAGCTAGCGCTTTAGATTAATAATAATAATTTAAATATCTATTATGGAGCCAATGAAGGATACGAAGTGGATTGGCCTTATTTAACTTAAATTTTAAGGCGCAACATTATTATCAAATTCCATGTTCAAGCATGGAGGAATAAATTAAGCAAGTAGATTGTAGACTCACCTTCAGTTCACAGCTTTTTACAGTGGGGATCTAACCATACCATGGGGGAGATCTTGCAAGTCAGGCCGTGAAACCACTAAATGAGCATTCAAAATGTTGTTAAAATGTTGCGAAGATACGTTTGTTGACTCCTATACGTACCAACCACTGGCACTTCTAGTTCACATACAGTTCTTGGAACCAAGATACTTCCGGATATCTCTGGGCTGCGCTCGGCACCTGTCTGTAATTCCACCGCTTGGAGATCACTCAATTAACTCTCACACGTTATCTTTCTTTTGTGTTCCCCTTTTCCGGTTTAGGCGAACAAAGACACACGTTCCGATTCGATGGGTTTCGATGATTCTAAGTCAATAAGCCAATCAAATTACTCGTAAGAAAAAACCCATTTGGATCACCGCCCATCAGTCCAACTACCCATGCGCGGAATTGTACATTGTAAACATGGCGGACGATTTGGACGTGTTGCAGAAAGAGTGCAAATTTGAGCTGGTTTTCCCGTCGAAAGAGCCAACAGACTGGGTTCAAATTAAAGAGATACCGCCAAGATGTAAAATTTACTCCGGTGAGCGGATAAACTTCGCTCTGGTAGTGCAATATGTGGGTGAAAATGGCTGCAAAGAGAGACTGCAGGATTGGCAGTCGGCTGTACGATCCGTGCACTGCAAAGCGAATGTCGGCTGCTCGTCTGCAACAGAAAACAATGCACTTACCTGTATTACGAAATCTCCAGCACGATCGAAATCTGGGGGGCGTGTACATAGCTCCAGACCCTCTAATTCGATAAATAGATCAACGAGGATTTGCAAATCATTTGCAACATTCAACATTGGTAAAAGTGCGACCAGCAGCAAAGAGGTGAGAATAATTTAATTAATTAAATTCGTGCAATGTTTTTTATTAGGTAGGGGGTCTATACTAACAAAAATAATAATAATATTAAATTTCACTGCAACTGCAGTCACATTCACAGTGCAATGCAAATGTTATTGTTAGTTAAGTTAGATCTCAGTCACTGACATTATTTTATATTTTATTATAACAAATAATACAAGTTTTGTCTTCATTTTAATGTGTTAGTTTGTTTGTTCGTTTTTTTTTTGCTTTGTAAAATATATTGATATTTGATTTTGAATTGGTGAAAATCAGATAAATAAGTTATGAATACTTCTATAATAAGGCTCCCCCTTGAGCCTTATTTAGTTTCTAGAATAGAAGAACATTAATTTATGAATAGCCTTTTCCTGCGGGTTAAATGACCAAAACAAATTGCATTATTTTGTTTTTGTTTCTGGAAACTTACTTTAATTTTTAAAATTTATACAAAGGAATTTGTTGTAAAATATCCGGCAAGATGAAAGCGAAAATGTCGTGGTTGGATAGCTCATTTTACTCATTGATTTACTCAGAAAGAAGATACTTTGAGCCAGGAGTTTTAAGACATTCTTAAACCCTGGTCTTGTATTTTGTAATTTGTACATACTAGAACCACAGAGTTCCACAGGTGTACGTGTACATACCTTCAAATTTGTTCTACAACTAGCGTTGGTACATGGGTTTCTCCTGTATATATGTACAGCCCCTGGTATTATCAGTAAACCCCATGGCTTGTGGATGTAAAAGTCTTCACAGTCTCCCGTGTAATTCTGTGGAAAGGAATGAGCCAGTTGGGCAGAGAGTGCAACCGCTACTATCTGGGTCCGAATGCATTTCTTGCAAGACTGGCGTTGGTTGTAGGTTTTAGTTTTTTTTTTTTTTTTCCAGTATGTACATCTGCAGAAAACCCCATGGCTTGTGGACGTAAATATATTCACAATCTCCTGTGTAATTCTGTGGAAAGAAAAGAGCCACTTGCACAGAGTGCACCCGCTACTATCGGGGTTCGAATGCATTTCTTGCAAGACTGGCGTTGGTTGGGGAACTTGTAGGTTTCTTCTGTATGTACAGCTGGTATTTTCAGAAAATGCCATGGCTTGTGGACTTAAAAGTCTCCACAGTCGTCTGTGTAATTTTGTTGAAAGAAAAGGGCCAGTTCGGCAGAGTGCACTCCTACCTTGGGGTTTGAATGCATTTGATTTAGTCAGGCTCAGTCGATCAATGTCCAGATCTTACTCTTGACATTTACCAAGCGCTGAATCTGTATTGTGTTTTTTCCCCCCTCCCCATTGAGTGCACAAATCACCGCTTCTGTGCACAGTCACTGCACATTTTCTGCCTGGTACTCACAAGCTTGCCTCTGTCAATTATCCTGTACGACGGTCATGCTTTTCTTAATTACGACAAACCTGCACACCCTTAAACATTTTTTATTCCACCAACCCTTGAAAACAGATCAATATCGTAGGCTTTTCGACTACATACGTCTGTCCGTTTCTGTGTTCTCATTAACAAATTAAACCATCAAGAACCTTAGTTACTGTTGCTATGAATATTGGATCAATAATATGATTTTTTTTCCTACCTGGTAATGGATCTGTCGAGAACCAACTCGGTTAAGACTGAAGTGTAAGTGTCTACGTTTTTTTTCTCGGAAGCAACCTTTGGTGCTCCGTGATCATATCAATTTAATCCATAAAGGCCTCTTAATTTTTTAACTTGAGTATCCAGGGATTTTCTTATTTTTACTCATCCAAAATCAACCAGTTTTTTTTTAAGGTTACAGTAAAGCTTGCTCATCTTCCTGATGATGAAACACTGAAATACAGAAAATACCATTTCTAGAAAGTTACATGTGTAAATAACAAACTATGGTCTTTTGACTCTCTTTTCCAAATGACAATATTTGACTTTTTACTCACTGATGGTAATTTTTTTTTTTTAAGACAAAGGGGGCATGTGTGAGAATTTTGTGCACATTTCGGCCGGTACGCAAAAAATACAAAAAATAATCATTATTTATTTATTTACTAATTATTATTTGTTTACAAAAAACATAAGAGAAACCATAAAATTGCTCCAGATTGCACAATAAGGGCTTTTTAAACTAGAACAAAAACACCAGAATTCTGAAGACGTTGTTTCAATTCAGCGTGCTTCAGCCAAACTTAAAACAATTTGAGTCCAGAATGCCCCACAGTTTTGAACAAAACTGGGGACAACACCTGGGTTGTCTTATTGCCTGGAATTTCATTCTGGAGAGGGCAAGGTCATTTTCGTTTTGGAGAGGGCAAGGCCATTTTAGTTTTGGAGAGGGCAAGGCCATTTTAGTTTTGGAGAGGGCAAGGCCATTTTCGTTTTTAAAAGGTCACTTCTATTGGAAAAAGTCTATGGGAAAGTTTTGAAGGGCCACCAAGGCCAAGACAAGGGGCAACAGAAGCCATGACCTCCATATAATTCCAGGCCTTAAACTGCCACATTAGTATTTCCAAGAAGTGTCTGATTTTGGCACAGATCGTCACATTTGTTAAAATGTCTAAACACAGCGTTCATCGAAATCCAATTAGCCTTGACCAAGTCGGGTTCAAGCAACACTGAGCAGTAGATTCAGGTTGTCAAATTATACAGTGTGGACATTGGGTTCTCAACATCATGTTTAATATCCAGCTGACCTTGACCCTTGCGATAAGCGTATTTCACAGGTTGGCTAGAAAGTGAGGCGGACAGTTTGCGCATTTACCATGGCAAGAATTTAGAGGATGTTCTTTTTCATACAGTTGGGAAAATCAAAATGATGTCTTGGGAAACAGAGTCCTTGGGAGGAAGGAGACTAATGATGTGCAGCTGATAGTGTATTTTTTGCATAAAGTACTCAAAATTAGCATAAAAACTTAAGGAGCAACAAAGCTGGTATAAAACATTGTGAGAAACGACTCCTCTTGAAAAAAACAAGAGGAGAAAGTGGTAATTTCTTACTAAAATATTTAAGAAAGACTTCAGGCCTGAAGCCTTTCTCAGGCATCTAAAAACATAGAAGTTTGTGCAAACAAGGGGTTTCTTTCATTATTTTCTTGCAACTTCGATGACCAATTAACCCCAAATCTTCACAGATTTCTTATTTTAGGCATACGTTGTATCTTGAGGTACACCAAGTGAGAATACTGGTCTTTGACAATTACCAAAGGTGTCCAGTGCCTTTAAATCAGCAATGGCGTACTGCATCCAAATTGCCATACAATTGGATTTGCACTCAGTGTTGGTGAGTAGTTTACCCGATTGAATTAGCTTTGGGACGACAGTTAGAGCTTTTACAGATGACTGTCATAAATATTTGCAAACTAATTTCCACCCTGACATAAAGAGTTGTTATTTGCCTGCAACTCATTTAATTATTAATGCCATGATGTCAATACGTACACATTGGGGCTTCACTGCTTAACGCAGGGTTCTCTGTAGGTTTTTCAAAAACTGTATGGCATTCTAGACCCAAATGTTTGGATGTTTGGCCGAAACAAGCTGCAATTGAACTGAGGTCTTCGGAATGTTTTCAACTTGGTATTTATCTTGGTTTTAAAAGCTATAGGCCTACATGTACTGTGCAATGTTGAGCATTCTTACATGCACATTTATGGTTTTCTCTGTAAGTTTTTTGTGAATAAAAAAAATGGAAATAAATAAATTTGTTTTTGCATTATATACTGACTTAAATTTGCACATATCGTCACGCAAATTGCTCGCGTAGGCCTGATATACTAGCTCGTACATGGGGAGAATCCTTTAGGGTGATTTGACAGTGTTACCATCAAGAAAAATATTTTTAACAGCTTGTATTTGGTTCTTTTTTTTCTCTCTAAATATTGTACAGACATGTAATTGAATAAAAAAAACAATTGTTTGTAATTAGTACAACTTTGTTACTTCAGTTTCTGTGAGACCACATTTACATAATGTATTGATTATTAGCCAATTAGCCTAACTGTCCTGACTTGAGAACTCTCAACGACTTCCCTCATATTCTCCCATGAACACTTTAAAAGGCAAAACAAAACGGTACAAAACCACAACAAAAACATTCCACACTTTGCCCGACCATGGTGTGAAATATCATGCAGTGCAAGATTCTTCAGTGACATTCCTCCTAAGTATTGATAATCAGTAAGCCTCAATACACCTGTCCATTCTCTGACTCATCAGATACAGCATCCTCAATATCTACCGTCTTGCTCCAGAAATAATCACCAAAGGCCTAGAAAGGTCAGTCAGGCATGGAGCAGTGGAAACTACACCCCCCCCCCCTCCCTGAATGCTGTAAGGCTACCCGAGGCCTCCTACATAAACTTGAGGAAACTGCGTTCAGTCGTTCAGTTGCAGTTTTATACACTACATCCTTAAAATTTTAATTTCCGGTCAGGATTTAGGGCGATGCTTATATTTATGAAAGGTGTGCAAACTACAAACGTAAAAGGAATACAGTTACTTATTGGATACTTGTGTGGGTGTCTAGATTGGTTATAAATTTATATAATGCAGGCCTGATCTATTGAGAGGGCAATGCCATTTTTAATTTTGCAAAGGGCACTTCCATGGGAAAATCTTGAAGTCTATGGGAAACTTCTCATGGGGCACCACGGCCAAGACCTTGGGCAAGGGAGGCCATGGCATGCCTGGCCTTTGTATAATTCCAGGCTTGTAATGATAAGGTAGTTAAATATTACAATGACTCGAATTGTGCATGTTTATGTACCCACAAAATATATTTGTTTGAGTGTAGTACGTGGAGACACGCTAAACTTGGCCTACATAGTAGTCGTATTATTAAAAACAAAAACAGGAGTTTTGTGGCCAGTCAACTTTGTTTTAATGGTTTGGGATTGTTGTGTTTGTCGTGGAGAGAGGCGGAGAGGCTTAGAACCCACATTGGCAGAAGGACAACATTGTATGTTCATTAATCCCTATGAGAGTTCAATGTATGAGTAACTTCTTTGAGCTGACAGATTGAAACCATGCCAACATGGACACATTTGGGAAGGTTCCACATAGCCTATAAGAGTTCTCACGTATGGCAAACTAGAATTGTTCAAACATCTACTCATGAAATGGTAGTTTTATTGATTGTATTCCTCATCCAGTCGATGTGTGTTTTTACATATTTTGTTTAATCCTTCTTGTAATGTTCTTAGTTGTTTGTACTATTTATTGCCAATAACTGATTTTCAATCACATCCAATTTGACATGTGGGCCACAAAGTTTGGGGTTAATAAAATTAAACGAACAAAAAATCAAAAGTTGTTGACAATGGTTAATGTATACATTTGATTCCAATTTGAAAGTAGATTATTTCCCCGTAGTTTTATAATTAACCTAAAAACTCTTAAAGGCAGTGGACACTAATTGTAATTACTCAAAATATTTATTAGCATAAAACCTTACTTGGTAACGCCTAACGGGAAGAGGTTGGTAGTATACAACATTCTGAGAAACGGCTCCCTCTGAAGTGTAGTAGTTTTCAAGAAAGAAGTAACTTTCCACAAGTTTGAATTCGAGACCTCAGATTTAGAATTTGGTCTCGAAATCAAGCATCTGACAGCACACAACTTTGTGTGACAAGGTGTAGATTTTCTTTCATTATCATCTCGCAACTTCGATGACCAATTGAGCTCAAGTTTTCACAGGTTTGTTATTTTATGCATGTATGTTGAAATACACCAAGTGAGAAGACTGGTCTTTGACAATTACCAATTGAGTCCAGTCTCTGTAATGATTGACTGGGGTTAAGGAGAAGGGATTCAGTCTTTAGGAACCAATACACAGTGAGTTGAATTCCTTGTCAATAACATCTTTTTATTTCTTCTAATTCCATCTCCCCCTCAGAGCGAACCCATTGTACACGAAGACCTTGTCATATTTCCTCTATCAGCATCCCTGACTACCTTGCCAAGTGCACTACGCACCCTTATTGTATCTGTTCACATCACGAGCCAAGCCACGTCACGGAGATACACACGAGACAACAACTACCTTGATCTACTTACGCAGATGCCAATGGAGGACGTATTTCAGTTACAGCGCCCTCTGTTGAGATGTACAGGTAAACTGCTGGGCTCAATTTGTAAGCAGGCAAAAACTGCTTAACAGATTTCTGCTAAGCAAAAATGAGTAGGAAACCAGTTACAAAAGGTACATGGCAAACATTTAGTGTTTTGGCTAGTAACAGGAAAAGACTTTGTCATAAAAAAAAATAAACGAAAAAATAAAATTGCTTCCTAACCAAAATGATCGATTGAATACAATCCAATGGTTAATGTCCTTTTATAAATGTTTGTATCCTGTGGGAGTCTTTCTCAAGGAAGAAATCATTTAAGCTATGAGAAAAACTTTGCTAGGGTCGAAACCTGAGGCCATAACAAAAAAAGAAACCAACTTTCCGTTTACTGAATTCATTTAACGCAAAGATAAATTGGCGTTTGATACTTATTAACAGTTAAAGCTGAGCTGTCGATTCTACCACCTCCTGAAATACGATGTCAACATGTAGCAGTGGCAGGCAAACATTTTCTAATCATCAAGGGTATGTACATGTTGACTTTTCTCTGACAACAAGAAGCCCCCGTTTCTTAGATTCAAATGTTTTTCATTGATTTCTTACCAACAGCGCATTTCAGAGGAATTAATTTTGAAGAATGCTTACTACCATTACCACCATTATAGTAATAATAATTATTATTATTTTTCACAGTAAACAATGACTATGCAGAGAAGTTGATCCTAGACCATGTTCAAGTCCTATGGAATAAGAACCATAGTCTACAGCATTCATCCCATCCAGCAGCGTGGCTACATAGAGCGGATCAGGTGGCACTCAATGAGTATGTATAGAAACATTGATCACACGTTAACGACACCTGTTAACGACACCCGTTAGTATAGCTCGTTATGAAGCATCAGTAATTAGATTCTATAGGGTGAGGAGGAGAGGATGTTTCAGGCCTGTGTCAGGTACTCAAGTATTATGGGTACCCATCTGCCAACTTCGAAACCTATGATAATAGGTTGGGTTACACCAAGTGAGAATACTGGTCTTTGACAATTACCAAAGGTGTCCAGTGCCTTTAACATTGTTTTCATGGTCTTATTGTCTTTCTCAATCCCCAGTATCTTAGATGAGATGGATAGCACCTTCATTGAGATGGTCACCAGTTCTTCGTACAATCTACCGTTATCGTTACAACCGTTAGAACAACATGCTTTTGTCTTCCAGCTCCACTTCAGTCAATTCTGGAGAAACAAACCCGCCAAGGTGAACTCATATTTTAAATAAGATATTGACAACTTCTTCCCGGTTTACTAACAAGCAAAAGTTGAAGGTAATATACAGAATTGGTAAGGATATTAAACATTGTTATACTTAAGTCTTAAAGCTTACAAAGTTCTACCAATCCTGTATATCACCTTTTTAATGGTATGAGGGATGTAAAGCAAATTAAGAATACATGAATAGTTTTAGAAATAAGCATGTTAACCCATTGCTGACGTTTTCAGGACTAACATAGAATCAGAAGTATGACGGTTATGATGGTTCACTAAACTCAAACCTTGGCCAAATTTCATAGAACTGCTTTAAGCAACAAAAGTAGCTACACGTTAAAGACATTGGACACTATTGGTAATTGTCAAAGACCAGTCTTCTCACTTGGTGTATCTCAACTTATGCATAAAATAACAAACCTGTGAGAATTTGAGCTTGATTGGTCGTCGGAGTTGCGAGATAACTATGAAAGGAAAAAACACATTTTGAGTAATTACCAATAGTGTCCAATGCCGTTAAACATAAACATGTACATTGCAAGCCATTACAGATGAAGCCATCCATGTACTGTATTGTAGCTAGACTTCCATTTATAGTAACTCATTTTTCACCTGCCAAAAACAACACAGACCAGTAAACATTGACAGCAACAAGTCCTTTGGTCATGCAGCCTCAGCCATAGATTTCATTGTAGAATTAATGATTAGTAACTCATTCTTCACCCGCCTTAAACCAAACACAGGGCACTAAGTTGCCACTATTACTAAGTTTAACCTGTTTTGTGCCATCCATGGTGGGTTTAATAGACGTAAAGTTTGCTGGCCTGATGATAAAATCATTGGCCTCTTGCATACAGTCCTGTGTAAATTGCAAGCCCTAGTACTCCGTACAGACAAAGCCATAGATTTTGTTGTAGATATACTCATTAAGTAACTCATTTATCACCTGCGTTAACCAACACACAGGGCACCGAGTTGCCACTATTACTGAATCTGACATGGTTTGCGCCGTCCATGGATAATATTGTGTGCACCATATCTCGGAATGGCTAATAGATTTCATTGAAGGCTTCTTTATTTAATAACCCATTCTTGCGTTAACCAACACACAGGGCACTGAGTTGCCACTATTACTGAGTCTGACATGGTTTGTGCCGTCCATGGTGGGCTGTCAGACTGTATGCACTCACTACTCACTACCCAGCTTGCGGTTAGACTTCCCATCTTTCATCATGTCTGCACAGTGTGAATCACCCGTACAGGTTGGCGACAGGTGGGTGGATTCTTCTAACCCAGACCCTAACTTTTATCATCTCGTTGTGCCGTTTTTTGTGTCTCTGCTACACTCCCGTGAAAACTTTCTTGGAGTTGACTTTTGAGGCCTGCAGCCAATTTCGTGAAACACTAGGATTAATCTTCTCTGGGGTTAGGACAAGTAACTAACTAATTCTAAATAATTGTAAATATTTCCCTGATTGTTGTACAAAAGTTCCCTGATTACAACATGCAAATGTTTGCAGCTCTGTATTGGTTATAGGAAGCTTTTATAAAAAGCTTGTCAGCATAAACAAGGAGTCAATTATAAAACGTGTGTCTCTCGCCTCAAAAGTCAATTGTAAGAAATTTCATCTGTCTACATGTTTTCACCCTGCTTTTATCAACTACTCCCTCCTTTTTTAACCACACCCCCCATTTCCAGCATCCCTACTTCATCCCTTTCCTCCTACAAAATACATGTGTCACTCTGAATTCCGAAAAGTGAAAATTATTCATATGAAAAGAATCCGCAAATCAATCATCATGTGTGCAAAGTTATGAGATGGCAGGTTGTAATATTGGGAATGACATCTTAAGTTTGCACAATCCGTCAAGCTCAGCCTATTTGGGATTGGAGTTGATGTACAAGTGACACATGACAGGTGGATGGCGTCTGTGGCTCCGACCACACAGTCTCTATTCGGCACTTGTTACAAATTTTAGAGATGGTCTGGGGTCATGATTGCAGCAGGCCTGTAGCTGCAATGGAATTATGAGCTCTCTCACCCAGTTACTGCACTTGTGTGCACCCTCAATGGATTGTGTGTTGTAACAACTGGCTCACCATTCCTTGTCCAGCCATGACACCAATCCCCTTCAATATTACAATTAATTTAATAATATAATTAGCTGCTGCAAACTGCTTACCAACCAAAAGGACCTATGGTATAAATGCAAAAAAATAGTTAATGGCCTGATGTTTCGACCCTAGCAGAGTCTTTCTCAAAGGCTGAATGACCACAACACCCATGAACATTAATTAGCCTTTTGAGAATAACTCTGCTGCTAGGGTCGAAACGTCAGGCCAATGCCTTAAGCTGCTCAAGAGGAACCAACTAAACTAACGTACTACTTTAGTTTTAGTTTTTTTTTTAAGGAGTACCCCATGAAAAACAAGCATAATATCCCTTATGGATAGCTAAGTGCTCATTCCATCAGACAATCCTACGATAAAAATCAAGAAGAAAAGAAAGGAAATAAGGGTTATAGGAC
This sequence comes from Asterias rubens, assembly GCF_902459465.1. Lineage (NCBI taxonomy): Eukaryota > Metazoa > Echinodermata > Asteroidea > Forcipulatida > Asteriidae > Asterias > Asterias rubens. The sequence continues at coordinate 13,604,748 of NC_047074.1, read as the reverse complement.
TATGCCTCACCCACTAGAAAGTGATGAGAGACACAACAACTAACATCAACTGTATAGCTCCAAAGTTAGGAAATCTATAACCCAAAGATGACTGCAGTGCAGTGGTACACAATTTGTTTTTATTTGTTTTATTACTGGTTGCTTCTGAATCAGTAAACAAAAATAAGAAACGAATAATGATTTTTTCTCTCCAAAAGCACCGCTTCCTAAACTAACCCACATTGCCATCACTTTCTTCATGCTGCAGTTTTAACGTAAACTACACGTTACTAAACAATCTTCAAGACTTCTTGGGAATAACGTTACTCTGGATGCCTGGGAACCGCTCTATGACTGATACAGGTAGCTAGCACGGCTCAATTTCATAAAGCCTGTAAGCACAAAAACCTGCTAAAGCACAGGAAAATCTTGCTTAGCAAAACTAGGTTACCAGCCAACATTCCATAAAGTTAACACTGTTGCGACTGGTGCCCCAATCATTTTGTGCTTGGCAAAGAAATTTGTTGAGCATTTGTTTCAGTTAAACAGATTTATGAAATTGGGTTCTGTACACATAGAGAATGGCTGTGCTATAACGAACGGCTTATGGCTGTGGCTAAATGGCTGCATTGCTTATAGCCATAGCCAGAGCTAAGGATGCTGGTTAGCAGCTATCGCATAGTTAGACTAACATTTTCCTTGCACAAGTAGCTGATTCTAACAACACCCACTCATGTGACCAATTTCTTAACCACTTCAAGCCGGTATTTAGAAAAAAATGCCATTGACTACCTGCATTATTAATTTTAGGAACATTTTGGAGCTTTTTCAGTAATAGTTTTCCTTTGAAAAAATGATTTCCACAATGAAACCCTGACTCTGCAAAGGAAAGACAACAACGGTTCTCGTGATTAGCCTCGGGATATGATGTTGTCATCTTAGAAAATATAAGTGGGCACTCGCTGTGATTGGCAGCCAGTAATAAAATCTGCCATTATGCTGAAAATTTGCTCCGGGCATCAAAAAACAAGATTCTTTGCGTGCATTTGTAATGTAAGAAGTTTCCTCCTTGTTGTATTTCTTATACCCGTTTCATTTTCTTACATTTATAATATTTTGTCTGATCTCAATTGAATCTCAGATGAGACGTCGTCTAGGTTCATCGAGGAATCGATAGTTTGTCAACAACCTAAGATTGACCTAGGGATGTGTATCAAAGGATCGACAACTGACGTCTCAGTCACATTTCAAGCTGTTCGCTCAGGAGTTCACGAGGTAGGCGTCTTTGTCCTGTTTTTGTTGTTTCACAAATTTTCATCGAAACCCTAGAGCAATTTCTTTGAAATTAGTTCTCTGTCTAATACTAGTGAATATCCAAATGATAACTTGATGGCCTTATGTTGGTGGGCACTAGGTTTACGTGTAAACGCCACGTTGTCTAAAATGTGCACTCCACTGAAATTATTAATGCACAGTGACATTGCCCACCAGTATGGCGCAGTCAAGATTACTCTGATGATGACGTCAGGTGAATTGGGTCAATACAAAGTTTTGTTGATTGTGGGTTTTGTTGATTTTATGTTTTATTGATTGTGTGTAGTTTATTTGTAGTAAAATTATTTACACTTTACCCAGTCTGCTCTACCAGCCAGGCTCCCAGTGGATGATACATATAGACTTTGAAGGGGGTAACCCTGTTTCAGCCTCAGTAGTAGGTGGCAATGTGCCCTTGGTGACAGTTAAGTGTAGTCCTCACCTAAAAGTGACCGTCCCTTGCCATGTAATGCTTGACCATATCTCATGAAAAATAATTGCTTTCTTTTTCTTCTTTAGATTGGTAAATTCATGAAGCTGAAACTGCAGTATGCAACTCCTCCCAATCACCAACCTCAACCGTCAACAGCACCCTCATCGCCATCAATCATACCTCCAGTCACCACGGCAACCACATCATCGGACACATCGCAGACGAACACGTTCCCTCGTAGGGACCGCCGACGTTTCAAACGCCCAACGCTGCCCCGGCAGCATTCCTTCTCGTCGCTGTATCAGCGGTTCCAGATATCGGGGAACCGTTCTCGGTCTAATTCCTTCACGAGTGACGATGACACTCACTCGCTGCCGGGAGATCTTGCAGATAGGGGTGAATCGGCATCGGCTTCGTGTAACTCACTCAACGGGTGAGTAAGGGGAATAATCATAGTGTTAGCCAGAGAGGTGTCTGGGGGTCTTTTGGTCACCCTGTTTTTTTTAATTTGGATACCTTGTTTTATCTGCCACTAATATTTGTTACGAATTGACAATAATAAAAACAATAGCTGTGTTAGCAGTGGTTAGTCTGATAGACAAGGATGGTAGTAGTAGTAGTACTTAACAAAATTATTAATATAATAATAATAATTTGGGGGGCTAATCATCCTTACTCGCAGCTAAGAGCTGAATTGCAAAGGACGCGACTATAACGTGTTTTAGAAGCAGGCATGCAAGGGCGCCTTTGGCTGCCAGCCTCATCAACCCATTATAATGACGAAGGAGCACAGCCAAGACCGAAAGTGTTTGACTTTTCCCGAGGGAGGAAAACCGGATGGTCTGGAAAACCCTTATGGCACAGCAGAGAACCAACGCACAACTCAACTCGCATATTGTGGCCCTGGCCAGGAATTGAACCGGGTCACCTTGGTGATGCCACCATATAAATTAACTAGTCTTTACATGTAAGTGCTACTTCTACTTTCCTCAATGTGAAAAAAAGCCATTAAATTCCATAATCTGAATTTTGCTTGTTACTGTGGCAGGTCAAGTAGCGTTACCAACAGTCCAGTCAAGACTCAACAAGTGACCACAACCATCCAGCCACCTAAACCATCGGTCAGCATCGACAAGATTGCCAAGAGGAGATGTAAAGTCTACATCTTATGAACGCTTACTCAAGGTCAAAGGTCACAGTTACACATAGGTCACGATGGTTCCACTTAATTTTGATAAGTTTTAAGAGAGCGTAAAAAGGCACTGGACACTATTGGTAATTACTCAAAATAATGTCAGCATAAAACTCACTTGGTAACGAGCAATGGAGAGCTGTTGATAGTATAAAACATTGTTGGAAACGACTCTGTCTGAAGTAACGACTCTGTAGTAGGGACTGAAAACCCAATCCACTTAGTGCCCCCAGTGGGATACGAACCAGGTCCCAAAGGTGGAAGGCGAGGCAAGACACCCTTTCACCAACCTGACTGCCCTTTTTGAGCAAGCTCGTCTAAGAGAAAATTAATCTTGTTCTTGTCTTATGGTCTACTTCAATACTCGACATAATTGAAAGATTTTGTATTTCTCGGTTTCAATTAGAAATAACCAGAGAGGTATTGTTATTCAAAATTACCAGACTGCCGGACTTGTTTATTCAAAAGTTGACTGGCCATGGCCAAATCTAATAAAGCTGTTTAGCAGAAAATATGTCTGGACAATCTTCTTTGCTAAGCAAAAATTAAAAGGGGCACCAGTCACAACAATGCAAACTTGATGTAATTTTGGCTGGCTACCTGTTTCTGTTAAGCACTAGTTTTCTTTGCTTAGCAAGTGTTTGTGCTTTACAGGCTTTATGAAATAGACCGATCCATTAGGCTCTGCCCACGGCGCACATGTGAGCAAGAAAACAGGCGTCTCAAATATGCCATTCTGCACAACTCTGCTGCGAGCGCCAAGCATACGCACACGTATGTCGGACCTTAATTTGTCGGACTTTTGGTTGCGCAATGGGTTGTGATCGGTCAATACGTAATGGGGTGGGGCTTAATGGGTTAGTCTTTAGGACCCCAATCACTGCTGAAATCACTGTACTCAAGCCTGCAGTATAGTGTAAATTTCCAGCACTGACCAACAGGGTAAAGTATGTTTTTGCACAGACTTTGAGTATCAATGGCCCCAACGAAGGGACTTTCTGGGTTTTATGAAAGTATTCAGTCTTTTATGTCATATGTGTATTTATATGAGAAGCTATTTAACCTTTTTATTTTTGGACTAGAAATGTGCAATAAGTTATATGCAATGTTTTGAGCTGTCTGAAGATGTGCTTGCATTTCATCGGGTTCATATTTATACTGAAATGACTTGTTTTCATTATTTTAACTTTCAGTTTATGTTTAGGGAGTCATTCAAATGCAAAAATGTTACCAATTGGTCAACGGTAGGAAATAGAAGGCGGAGAAAATGTCAAAAAGTGATTTATTTCATATGCTTGGATGTGTGATATTCGTAATTGATAATTATAGATCTTGTGATTATTTTGATTTTGTTTTATGCCTCGATGGGACTGGGCCCAATTTCATAAAGCTGCTGAAGCACAAAAACTGGCTAAGCATACTCTAATTGTGCTTATCAGAATATGGTTACCAGCCAATAGGCCTTTTCTCATATACAATCTATGACTGGTATTCTGGTAACTTCTGCTCAGCAGAAATTTTGTAAGCATTATTTTGTGCTCAATGTAATCGGGCCTTGATCTTAAATAACCAAAGAGGCCATGGCCTGTGTTTGCCACTGATCTTTGTCTTGGTATCCTTCCAAATGTTGGCCAATAACTTTATGATTGTCCAATGGGTTTTTTTTTTGTGCAAAAAGCAAGTTTTCTTACCCGTTCAAAGATGGCTTTCCAGATACCAGATTGTCCCTCTTTTGCAATAACTTGAATTTAAAGCGGCATAATTTATGAAAAGATTTAGTCTGTAAAAAAAATATACTTGCCACGCATTAAAGGGGGAAAAAAAGAGTTGCTGTTTATTTTTTAGAGTTTAAAATGCTGTTGGAATGCCTGAAGCTTTCAAGTGGGTATATAACTTAAAGGCAGTGGACACTATTACTCAAAATAATTATTTGCATAAAACCTTACTTGGTGACGAGTAATAAGGAGCTGTTGATAGTTTAAAACATTGTGAGAAACTGCTCCCTCTGAAAGGACGTATTTAAATGTAAAAACAAACCAGTGAATTTGTGGGCTTTTGAGTCGGGAGAAAATAGTGGGGAAAAAACATGCACAATTTTCAGCATTTTTAAAACAAGTTGTCCTGCACTTCGGTTGTAACAACTCAAATCAGAGGTTGTTTTTATTTGTTCAGCCGTTCATTTCACCAAACTCTTCCTAACTTAGGATTTATCTTAGGACTTAGTACGAGTTAAGTTCCGTATCCAAAGACGTTATGACGCATTGAACCCATCATAAGTTAGGTCGAGGTGCTCTTCCTAACTCTAGATAAGATTAATCCTAGCGTTTTGTTAAATCGGCTGCAGGTTTTCAGTTAAACTTTTCTTGAGAGTGAGGGAAACAAATTTCACTCAAAAATGATCTTAGTATGAAACTCATGATAAGTCTAATCCTGTATATTTTTGTTTTTAAAAAGTACCTCTTAACTTTTCAATGTTTTTGGTATAAAGTTAACCACAAAGCCACTGAATAAAATCATAACTTGCCCAAAACTCTGCCATTTATTTATTAATATTTGTTTAGTCAGAAAAGCTTATTTTTTTCTGTCCGTTCTAGTTAAATTGTTTAAATATTTGATACAATCTTGCCGGGTCTAAATAAATGCATTTTTGCATTTTGTAATAGAGGTAAAATATAATAATTGTAAATTAGTAACTTAGGCTGCAAAAGATAATGTCAATGCACTCAATGTTCTATTACTTTTCACAGTGATACAAACTGGTGTGCACTTGTATATATTCAAAAAGTAATATATTTCAGAATTACACCATTATCTTTTTAATAAAGTCATTTGGCAACAAATGTTGTTTTATCTGACATTGCTTCCGTTTAATTGTTAGTTTCTACAGCGTCGAGTGATTTCTTAATTAGCCTCTAGTTCATCCGCACTAACGTCTCAATGCACTTTACATTAGTGCCCTGGTCATTGCGCCAATAACATTCCTTTAATCTTTCTCAGCTCCCTGGGGAGTATACAGCCCGATGGTGCCGTGGGGCTAGTGGCTTTTTCAAACACAATATCAACCTCTACCCTCACAGGCACCCATTCATACCCCTAGGGGAAAACAAGGAACTATAGTAAAGCATCTTGATTATCAAGGACACAAGTGCCATGACCGGGATTCGGACCCACACCCTGATGACTTAAACCCAGTTTGCAAAAGCTCATTATAGTTTCCGTAAATAAGTTGTAAATAGCGGAACATCTGAAAAGTTGCAGGCCTGTGTGTCAAGTCAATACAGAAAAACAAACGACAAAAACTAATTTATTTGTACACAAATGTATGTAAGCATTTTATTTACAAATCTTATTTTGGGGCCAGCTATTTATTTCTGTTACAATAATTCCGAATAAAAATAACCAAAATGTTCTGGAATTAATTTTAACAAAAAGGAAGGAATAGCAGTGGTCGTACCAACCAAAATAGTAATATCTTCTAAAAGTTGTCGTTGATGTCACAATAGATCAGGCAATCTGGGAAGGTTACATTATCATTAAATTTTTAAGGGAAAGTTTTGGTTCTTCCTGCCTCACTCTCATCCAATTTCATAGGGCTGTTTTTAAAGCATAACTGCTTAACAATCCCTTTAAGTAGACAACAGTGCCTACAAATTTTCTACTCAGAAAAAATGAGCATGGAACCAGTCACAAATTATAGAATAATAATAATAATAATTGATTTTTATACAGCGCTTTACACACGTTTCAAAGCGCTCCAACATCATTAACCCTGGTCACTAGGCCATATTCTTTATTAATTAAACCATCTTGCTCCCTGGGGAGTTTACAGCCTGTGCAACAAATATGCCCCAACAACATACGGAGCGCGCTTGAACTTGCTCCATTTTGGAAACGCCGCAGCGAAGCATCGCTGCAAAGTGCCCCAAGTGTCCTATATTCATCAATATAGGACTCGTAACACAAATTTCTGGGTGTCGCGTTTCATGGGAGTAACTAAATGGCAAAATAAAGCACCTAGCGTGAGGTGTTTTCCACCAATCAAATGACAATGATCTATGTAAGCAGATTATATAAGGAAATATTACTAAGCAAGAACAGGCTCATGTGGTGAACTATGTCTTCTGCTGACGTAAATCTTTCCGTTTGATATTGTTATCAGATACATGAAGTCATCAAAGACAACTGAAACAAAAAAAGAGAGAAAATATTGTCAACTTGGTTATTATCATCATCAAGTCTGCTTAATATTTGGTAAATTTGCATCAAGGATAACAAATATTAGTTTTCGTGGTACCCTTAGGACGATGTGTTTTAGCACTCGGTACTTTCCCCAAGTTCTGTGAAAACAAAATCACAGGCAAATTATTCGGGCGGGATTCGAACCCACGACCTTTGCGATTCTAGAGCAGTGTCTTACCAACTAAACCACCCAGATTGCCCGGTAGCTACAAGCAGTTTGAGTCCTATATTGTTGGTTTGAATCCCCCAAATGAGTTGCCTGAGGATTTTCTTCACAGAACTAAGGAAAGCACTGAGTGTACAGCAAAGATTATAGAGCGCCGAAGGCGCAAGATTCAGAACTCGGGCTGAAATGTGAAATCCCACCCGAAGCCATTTTGGCAAGTAACTCTTTTGATACAACAATGGATCAGTGCAGATCAGTACAGACAATTGATCATTCCTATCAATGGGAAACAAAACATTCACTTGCTGAAATGGCGGCCATGCGTGTTTCTTGTTCCAATAATGGATAAAGCTTCAGTTCCACATCTTGCGCCTTTGGCGCTCTATAATCTTTGGTATACAGTGCTTAATCAAGGGTAAAACAAATTAATGTTTGTTTGTTTTTTAGATTCAGAAGGTTTCTTGCCCGCCTTCTGAAGAAAACACCAGCAATAATTTTGAGAAGAGACTTTTACCTGATAACCTTTTGAACGTTTCAGGTTTATCTGCGTTGATCTTGACGCGGCTTGCAAGACGTACCATGTTCATCAGAATACCTGCCGTCCTTTCATCATTCTCTAGCGCACCAGACGACTGCAAACAAATCACAAAGATGTGTCGTTGAAAAACAAATCGTTGAAATATTTGGCAAAAAAAGTTGCACTACTCAAGGACACTCTTAGGTGAAGCTACAAGAACATCAACTTACCGCCATCACAGCACCATCTGAATTGATAATGAGGTAACCATCTTGTCCTGGTACCCTGTCTAGATTGTGAGGTCCTGGTCCGCTCTGTGAGAAAAAAAAACATGGAACAACAAATAACATTTCTGTTTGGTAACCGAAGAAAACATAATCAATTTATAAAAATCTCTAAAATAAAAATAAGGCCATGTGTGTGAATGAACGGCTTCGGATGTAGACTACATACATGACATATTGTGCAAAACTTTTGTTGCCAACCAAAGTCGCTTGATTTTGCCAGAGAATACACTATACACTTGAACAATAATGGGCCACTTGACTTATCCTGCTTTATAGTTCAAGAATCAAGGAGTAGCTTTTTACCCACACCCTGCTCCTACCTACTCCTATCCTAGAACTACGCGGTTTTGCTACGGGAGACGGTAGCGGACAAAACCGAAATAATTCTACCTCCTACCTAGAACTACCTATGACTACAATGAACCTCATTGTTCTATTGTTGGTAAGACTCAAGAGTACCCACACGTACACCCCCACTTTGATAATATAACTCTAGTTTTTAATTAATATGCCTAGTTTGTGCAATAGAAATAGAACAGAATCCCATCATCACACAAATGAATTAAAACAAATAATTTCCAAAGTTCTGGTACACACTCCGCTACAACTAAGGATAAAAGAAAAGCTTACCATGTTCTTAGTTTCTCTGCTTACAAAAGTTGAATTTGGACGGTTTAATTACAATAGACAAGTGGCAAATGCAGACTGAGCTGAGTGCAGGATCATGAAGAATGCAGACTTTACACACTGCTGTGGTTTTACTACTTGGTCATATGACCTGTCACCTGACCTGACCGCCGACCAATGATCCGTTTCACATGTATGGAACGCCCCCCAAAAATAGGAACAAAATAATTTCTTCATTTCATAGTTTATTGCATACGCAGTTTTGAAAATAAATTTTCACGTGTACATTTTTTAAAACATCAGAGTAAAAATTATAGCCTGAATAAATGTTTTCCTTTCGTTAAAGTGCATTATTCAAAAGTACTGTTATTCAAACTTTGTGTGACAGTGTTTAATCGCGGGTCGATTAAGAATTTGTGTACATTGTGTACTCCATACCAATATTGTCAACAAAAATTGCATTGGCATAAAAACGAAAGGACGATCAGAACAGGGGAATTTTTTCTTGTCACATTTTCGCATGCGGATGTCAAAGTTTCAGTCATGAATTCCATTCTTCTGAGAGTGATTTCCGTTTGGTGTGCTATTTATTCATCTTGCCAGGCATACAGTTCACACGGGAGCGACTTTGTACACATAAACCCCTCCGTTATTTTGACATTCTCGGAGAATCTAACACATAATTCTCAAGACAACATCGAGGCGTTTGGTTTTCCGAGAACACCGAGGACAACCGATGACCGACCCAAGACTCGCCACCGTCGAAACGCCGCCAATCTACCCACGGGGTTGGCCGGCGAGGAAGAGGGCGGCACGGTGAATGCACCGAGTCAAATCTTCGCCTACAAGAAGGGGGATTTCAACATTGGAGGGATGTTTGCTGTTCGATTTCCTGATCCGAAATATACCGATCCTTGTTCGAGAGTTCTAACGTTGACGGGGTTGCGGATTGAGAGCATGTTGTACGCCATTGACTTTATAAACAACAGCACAGATATCTTGCCCGGTGTGGAGTTAGGATTTGAAATTCGGGATGACTGCTCAAATAAAAACAGAGCGCTGAGGGTAATTACGGGGAAAATATGCCAAGACAAACCTGACTACCTTTTTCACTTTAACCCATTTGGTAAAAATGACTTGTGACTTTTTTATTTTTTTATTTTTTTTTTATTACAATTCAATGGGTAGTTATGTGATTGTGACTGTGAGTGAGTAATGTTTGTCAAATTCTAGACCCAGTTACCGGAGCGCTGTACTCCTTTTTTCTAAAAATTTTCAGGATAGTACGACCTTACTCCTAAAAATATGAGTTTCGATCCGCTATCATCTCCAGGCGATAGCGGAACAAACCTCATAGTTCTGGGATTAGTACGACCGATAATGTCAAATTTCGAAAAATAGGAGTACAGCACTCCAGTATAAGCATGATAAGTTACTGGGTCTTGTCAAATGGAACACTTTTCTGAGATGTGGAAAGGTAAACATTAGTTTTTGGTTTGCATTTTTCCTTGTGCAGGAAGCCCTGAGTTTTGTTTCAACGACAGGAGGAGGAGCGTGCCCAGATGAAGCCCAGACGGTCGGTGTAGTTGGTACAGGATCAAGCTCTACTTCGGGACCAGTAGCCAATTTATTGGGTAAAAACACGGTACTTCTAGAAACTTTAAAAACACGGACACTATACCAAATTTGACCAAATTCGTGTTGGTTTTAATAAAGAGTACAACAGATCTAGAATTTCATCTTTGAGAGGGCAGGGCCATTTCCATTTTGCACAGGGCACTTTCTTCCATTGGATCATCTTTATTAAAAGTCTATGGGAAACTTCAGAAGGGCAACGGTGGCCACGGCCGCTGTTTAAACTCAAGGCCTGGAACTTGGAAGTGCCAAGTTGGAATTTGCATCATTTCCAGCATAAATGGTGAAGAGTAGGCTAAAGGCCTGAACATCTATTAACTTTTTTGCTGTACTCGCTTGTTGTGCTAATTTAACTTTGGTACAGTGAAGTTCTCCAATTGAATATTCTAACAATTTTTTTAAAATTTTCATCAGGTCTGTTTAAAGTTCCTCAAGTGAGTTACTCGGCAACCAGTTCGTTGCTAAGCAACAAGAAACTCTACCCATACTTTATGCGTACCGTCGCCTCGGACGTCAACCAGGCTGCCGTAATGGCAGACTTAGCAGAGGATATGAACTGGAACTATGTCATGATTATTCATACCGACGATGCATACGGCACGCCAGGCATGGAGCACCTGAGCACCCTTCTAGAGGCAAGGAATGTCTGCATCGCTCACACCTTCAGCTTGAGATCGGAGAGTCGTGGCATCGTCGCTGATAACATCGTTCAAACGCTGTTGGACGAGCCGGAAATATCAGTAAGGAAAAGTTTCATTGAATGAACAAGAAGATCAAATAACTTGGCTTTTAAAAATAGCTACTTTAGCAAAAATGTGTAATGGGAGTGTTAGGCTATTTAAACTTGTTTATATTGTGTTTGTTTATAATTTATTTTGATGTTGTGCTTTTCTGATAGTTTTGCAATTATAATAAAAAAGTTAGACCCAAATCTCAAACTTTTGAAAAACTAGGAAAAGTTCTGCTGTTGATGGCATGCGTCAAAATGACAATACTTTTACATCGTTTGTGGGATGTTGCTTCGTAACTTCGTTATTCTCTATGCTGTAACAAAGTTGGTACAAAAATTGGAGCTGCCACATAATATGACAATGGAAGTAGTTTTACCTCCATGATTAGACGTAACATAAATTATACAAATTTGTCTTCAAAAGCACCAGAGAAGAGTATTAAAAATAAAAATCTGTTTAATCTCAAGTGAACTCACAAATTACAGCAAAACAAACTTGTTCCCTTTTTTTTATTTTCTTTTTTTGAATATTTGTTTGAAACATTTATAGCAGAGATGTGACATCCTCTTATAACAATTAAAATCAAAGGCATGCAGTGGCACTTTTGGTAATTACTAGCATTTTTTGGTAATTATTAGCATCTTAGTAACGAGTAATGGGGAGAGTTTTTGCTAGGTTTTTGAGAAAGAAGTAATTTTCCGCGAATTTGATTTCGAGACCTCGGATTTAGAATTTGAGGTCCCGAAATCAAGCTCCTAAAGGGCACACAAATTCTTGTGACAAGGGTCTTTAATGTAACAATTAAAACAAAAATAAAAATTGAAATGTTTATTCATTTTTTTTTCTCAGGTGATTTTCACATTCTGTCAAAAAACGGACATATTGCGTGTCTTGAACGAGGCCTTCAATCGGGGTCTATTGGACAGAACGTGGATTGCTAGCGATTCTTGGGGCCAATCATCGCAGACCGTTCAAGACGTGGAGCCAGTGGTCAGAGGAATGCTGGGTATTATACCCAAATCTTCGCCATATGAGAAGTTTCAAAGGTGCGTGCTAGATTACTCATTGAATACATGTTTTGGAATAAAACAAAGAAAGCTTCATCCAGAACATCAATAAAAAAAAATCAGTTTTGCCTACTATTGGTAATTAGTTCAAATAATTGTTAGCATAAAAACTTACTTGGTAACAAGCAATGGAGAACTGAGTTGATAGTATAAAATATTGTGAGAAATATGGCTCCCTCTGAAGTAACTTAGTTTTTTAGAAAGAATTATTTTCCCACTCAATTAGACTTCAGCTGAAGCCTTTTATAATATGGAAGCATACAAATTTTTACAAGCTGACAAGTGTGTTTTTCTAAACATCTTTTGTCAATGTAAATCTAATTTTCTCATTAGAATTAATTTGTATTCAAAAAATAAATAATAATTGTGGTTGTTTGGTTTTACATTATTTGTGCATTTCATAAGTTATAAATGTTGTTGCCCCCCCCCCCTATTTGCTATTGTTTTTATCTGTGGAGTCCACTGGAGTACCTTAAGGCCCTGGCATAAGACGCTCTGTCACGTCTATAAATGTTTTAATATCGTTATTTTTTTATTCTGCAGTTATTTAGCCGAACTGGACCCATATACCAATCAGCGTAATCCATGGTATCAACTCACACTAGGAGAGCAGTTTAATTGTACATTTGATCCGTCGAGCCTTTTGCGTAAACCATGTACGGGAACGGAGACGTTTGCCCAGGTGGAAGACACTCATGCGCGATTTGTGATTGATGCAGTGTTAGCGCTGGCTTATGGACTAAACAACATGATATCAGAATGTCAAGGTGAGTCAATTAGGCCAAATAATACAAAAATACCAGTTGATCCTCCAGATTTTTAAAAAAAGAGGAGGATGAGGGACTTGTTATTTATTATATACCTCACATATAGAATCCTCTAATCTGATTGGTTAAAAGGGAGTCGTGGAAATAGCTATGCCCGCTTTTTCTTTCAAGATGACGTCATATTGACTATGCCCAGGGCAACCACAAACTTATTTATACCTATTAGTTGCATGAGGACCTGTGTTAACACTAACACTAACAGGGTCAGATAACACTAACAAGATTTGCTGGTAGACATTCACTAATATTGTTTAATGAAACAGATGGTTACAAGTGTTCGAGAGCATCACGTTAGATTCGGGAAAAGTTTCTAGGCCAGTCCTTTTGAAAAGATCGGATTAAAAAACATAATAATAATAATAAATAGTAAAAAAAAGGATGCGGCACCCCAAAAAGGATGCGGGTGGGGACGATCAACTGGTATTTCTTTTAATTTGGCCTTATAACATCTATCAAATAATTGTCATTTAAAGGCACTGGACATTATTGGTAATTAGTCCAAATAATTGTTAGCATAAAAACTTAGTTGGTAACGAGCAATGGAGAATTGAGTTGATAGTATAACATATTGTGAGAAATGGCTCCCTCTGAAGTAGCATACAGTTTATTAGAAGGAGGTATTTTCTCACTCAAATAATAAAATACTTCAGCTGAAGTCTTTAATTTGCATCTGGAAGCACATAAATTTGTACAAGGGTGTTTTTCTAACCGTCTTTTGTCGTCATGCATTTCATTTTCTCATAAGAATTCACTTGTGTTAAAAATTAAAAATAATTTTTTGGTTGGCTTTACATTATTTGTGCATTTAATGAGTTTTAAACTATATATTTTTGACTAATTTACACGATGAGATTTATGTGTTTTTCCCCTTTTATGATTTCATATGATGTACATGTACTTTTTTTGTTTATTTTATTCAGGCATGCAACTCTTCCGCGGTTCTGCGGAATTCCGCGTTTTTTCTCTCTCGTATTTTACGAAATATATGCCTGGCATTAACAGTGTACAACTACAATCATGTAAAATAAGCCTAGTACATGCTTAAAATGCACCTAAGCATAAAACCTCAACATTTTCTAGGGTACCATTGTGGGTATCATGTCCCGTGGCGTTTCGGCTGCCTCGCTCCGCACTTGCGTTGTGCCCTTGAAAATGTTCCTCATTTTTTTTCAACGGGCAGTTGCATGCCTGTTTATTCATTTATTGCTCATTTTTAGTTACCCACCAAGTCAAACTACAGCGCTTGACTGCACTGACAATGCTCAGGCATTTCAGAGGGTCTTTTGTCATCAAAAACCTGTCTTTAAACTCTGTCTCTCGTGGCCTTACACTTTACAGTCTTTCTTGCTCAGTACAAAGAAATCGGATGTGAATTCATAATTATCAGAAGTAACGCGCTTCATGGCGAACAAACATGTTTTTCAGCAAAGATGCTTTTAACTTTTTTGTTTTGTTCCAAGCACAAGATCCGGCTCGTTGCAGAAATTAATTATTTCTTGGATTTGATTATCATTTTAATTGAATCTTTTGAATTTTGTTTCCTGCTGGTTTGTTTGATGATTTAATTATTGCTGTTTCCCTGAATGTATGTGCCTTGCACGCCTTTTAACTATAGTCAAAACCATGACTATGCCCTCAGCTTCGCTTCGGGCATAGTCATGGTTTTGACATCACCTTGGGCCTATAATTTCAACTGTCCCCTCATAGCAGTCAATATTTCCATACTATTTACTTCTTTTTTTTTTCACGATGGCCGATTAGTATTTCAAATCAAACAGGCCACCAATTCTTCAGTTTGAATCAACCACAAACATATTTATAACTATTAGTTGCATGAGGACCTATGTTAACACTAACACTAACAGGGTCAGATAACACTAACAAGATTTGCTGGTAGACATTCACTAATATTGTTTAATGAAACAGATGGTTACAAGTGTTCGAGAGCATCACGTTAGATTCGGGAAAAGTTTCTAGGCCAGTCCTTTTGAAAAGATCGGATTAAAAAAAATAATAATAATAATAAATAGTAAAAAAAAGGATGCGGCCCCCAAAAAGGATGCGGGTGGGGACGATCAACTGGTATTTCTTTTAATTTGGCCTTATAACATCTATCAAATAATTGTCATTTAAAGGCACTGGACATTATTGGTAATTAGTCCAAATAATTGTTAGCACAAAAACTTAGTTGGTAACGAGCAATGGAGAATTGAGTTGATAGTATAACATATTGTGAGAAACGGCTCCCTCTGAAGTAGCATACAGTTTTTTAGAAGGAGGTATTTTCTCACTCAAATAACAAAATACTTCAGCTGAAGTCTTTAATTATGCATCTGGAAGCACATAAATTTGTACAAGGGTGTTTTTCTAACCGTCTTTTGTCGTCATGCATTTCATTTTCTCATAAGAATTCACTTGTGTTAAAAATTAAGAATAATTTTTTGGTTGGCTTTACATTATTTGTGCATTTAATGAGTTTTAAACTATATATTTTTGACTAATTTACACGATGAGATTTATGTGTTTTTCCCCTTTTATGATTTCATATGATGTACATGTACTTCTTTTGTTTATTTTATTCATTTATTGCTCATTTTTGTTAGTTACCCACCAAGTCAAACTACAGCGCTTGACTGCACTGACAATGCTCAGGCATTTCAGAGGGTCTTTTGTCATCAAAAACCTTTCTTTAAACTCTGTCTCTTGTGGCTTTACACTTTACAGTCTTTCTTGCTCAGTACAAAGAAATCGGATGTGAATTCATAATTATCAGTAGTAACGCGCTTCATGGCGAACAAACATGTTTTTCAGCAAAGATGCTTTTAACTTTTTTGTTTTGTTCCAAGCACAAGATCCGGCTCGTTGCAGAAATTAATTATTTCTTGAATTTGATTATCATTTTAATTGAATCTTTTGAATTTTTTTTTCCTGCTGGTTTGTTTGATGATTTAATTATTGCTGTTTCGCCGGATGTATGTGCCTTGCACGCCTTTTAACTTCAGCAATTGCCTATTCTCATTGTCATTAGACCAAGTACCAATGCTGTCATTGCTGTCATGTCCCTGGTCATTGTCCCTCTGCCCCTGCAGCGGATTTCACAAAAGGCTAGGATGAATCCTATCTCGAGTCGAGTTAGGACGAGTAACCCTTCCTAACTTGGGATGGGTTCAATGCAGCCTTTGGATGTCCTAAGTCCTAAGATTAATCCTAGTTTAGGAAGAGTTTAGTGAAATCGACGGCTGGTCATATTAATGCCTCCATGTCCCTGGGTCATTACATGTTACTTAATGCCCTTGGTCATTGCCTCAATGCCCCTGGCCATAGACTTCATGCTTGGTCATTATGCCTACAATTATGCCCCTGGCAGGCCTGGAATTACACGCATGGATGACCTCCAATGCCCCTGGTGTTGGCCTTTTTTTTTTTTTTTTTTTTTTTTAATAAGATTTTCCAATGGAAGTGCCCATTGCAAAATGAAAATGGACTTGCCCTTTTAAAGATGAAATTTCAGGCTTGCCCTAGCCGCTCATTGCCTTTTAAATGCCCCTTGTCAGACTATGCATGCATTAATATATACATCAACTGTTTCTCATATTTAAAATCTTTTGGGGCGAAAAAATTATCTGAACCATTTTTATTCCAAAGGGAATCCTTTATCAGACTAGTTTATACTATCAGCTGCTGCAGTGCTTGAACTCAATAAGTACATTGTAAGTTTTATGGCCGTTACTTTTGGAGTTGTTATCCCATCTATGACCCTTACTATGCATGTATACCCACTCTAATTTTGTTTTGTTTTTTTCTCTCCAGATTGCCATGGTAACGTTCAAATTGATGGAGAAGCATACCTTGATTACGTAAGGAATGTGAACTTCACTGGAGTGACGAACCCTAACTTCAAGTTCGATGAAGACGGAGATCCGCTGGCCCAGTATGAAATACACAACTTACAGGTGGGTCCTGTCACATTCTTAGTAATGAGCAATGGAGAACTGTTGACAGTGTAAAACAATGTGAGAAATGGCTCCCTCTGAAATGCCCATACATGTACATTGCTAATCTTAGAGTTTTTTTGGCTTTGTTATACTATTATATTTCAGGAAAATTTATATGAAACAGAAATATGTGGCTTTGTTTTAGAATTGTGGATTTATGTATGGTGACATGCCTTGGAAAACTGACAAATGTCAATCCTGTGATCCTGTGTTTCTGCAATCGATGTTTTCAACGACACCCAGCAAACCATAATGTTGTTACAATGAACAATATCCAGTTAATAAACACAAGCCAGCCGGACTTGTTAGGTAAAAAACCTTGTTAGACTAACGATAAAATTCATTAGCCTCAGGCCCTGCGGCCCTGTGTAAACATTGAACTCTGCTTGCCATAGAGTATCGATTGCCTTTATGCACTGTCGAGCGTAAACTGACAAATGAACCAATTTGGCTAATTTTGTGTTATCAATGGTTACCGAGCAACACAAGAATGGAACTTTCACTTATGATTAATCTTGGCTAGTTGTAAAAAGAAACCTTTGTAAATAATTAACGACGCCACTCGGCAAACAGTGCCTTACACTATAAAGTTTGATACACATTCTTTGCTCTCGTAGTGATGAAATTTAACAAATAACCATGGCCAAAATGTGAGCATCTTTCGTACAGAATATTTGACTTACCGGTTTCATGCAGTGATTAATAAAAAATGATTATTATTATCACTGATAGTCGTTAGGGAGATGGGGTGGGGGTGGGGGGGGGGTTGGAAATTTGCATTCTGCCTGATAAGAAAGATTATTTATAATAATTATACTTTACTGTATATCCAACTCAGGCTTCAGCCTCGTTGGGTATTGGGACGCAGAAGCCATACTTGCCCGTATTCCACTCGCGATTGTGTGTTAACTTATTTTTGTGTGCCATTCCCTCACTGTTTTGTGACTGTGGAGACTGGCTAAAGTGTTCTCTTTTTTAACCCAAAACAAACAAATATTAGCAAAAAAAACTGACTTTGTAACGAGCATTTGAGAGTCTGAGACAGTATTGAAGGAAACGACTCCCTCTGAAGTAATTTATGCAACAAGGGCATTTTTTTCTTTCATTATTTTCTCGCAACTAACTTCGGCGAACAATTGAGCCAAATTTTTTGCAGGGTTTGTTGTTTTATGCATGTGTTGAGATACACCAATTGAGAAGACTGGTCTTTGACAATTACCAAACATGTCCAGTGCCTTTAACCAGAAACCACATTTTTAATATAGTTTTGCTATTTTTAGGAAAACAAACTCAAAGAGGCACACCCCCTATGACATGCCCAAATCAAAGATTTTTTTTTTGGATTTCATTCTACAAATGTACTTCATTTTAATTTAGGAACATGGGAGGGAGTTTTCATTTGTGAGAGTCGCCGACTGGGATCCAGTGAAGAAGTTTACCGAGTGGAAAGACGTCGTTTGGCAGGCAGGAACGACGCCCCCATTGTCAAGATGTTCACCGGATTGTCCGGCTGGAAATTTCATCACTCTGCAAACTCACAAATGCTGCTGGAAATGCTACCCATGCGAAGGTATGCTGATTGTCAAACTAAAAAATAGAATTTGCTGTTGCGAACTGCTTACTCACCAAAATAACCTATGGTCCTTATAACAAAAATAGCCATTGGCCTTTTGTACACATGAAGTAAGAACAGCAGTTCAAAATCTGTACCTGTGGTTGTTACAAAAAGATTTCTTTCTTGTTCTTTTTTCTCCTGAAAACGAGCAGAGGATATAGGGCGGACACTAATAGGTTTGGGTAAATTTGTCTGTTTACACCTAAATCACAGGGTGTACTCGTATAGTGTCCACCATACCTCAAAAGGCTAATATTGTTCGAAACGTTGAGACCAAACTGGCTCTTTTCAGAGCCAACACTCCCTCAAAAGAGATTGAATGCATGGTTGTATCCGCAAGTTTACTGTTATTTAAAATTTATTTTTATCCTTTACACCATGCAAAGCTTCAAACATCACTTTCTTGTTGGCCTTGCAGGTATTAGCATCAGTACATCTCAGAATTCCATGCAATGTACAAGTTGTAAAGATGGAGAGAGAGTTAACGCTAATAGGACAGTCTGTCTGGTCAACCCAGTCATCTATCTCCAATGGAAGGACCCAGTGGCCATTGTCTTCAGCTTTCTTACCTCCATCGGACTCATAGTCACAGGTTTTTCTCTCCTAGTTTACATCCAGTAAGTAGCTTTTTTTTATGAATACAATAATGAAGGATTGCTGATGACCCGTAGTTCAAGATGTCATACATCCTTTGTGCAAAACGAGGTTCACACTTTTGTGGAATCAAAGGTTGTTTTCACTCTGTACATTTCCTGAAGGCAATCAGAGCCTACTGATCGAAATGTTGAGTTGTCAACCACCGGTTCTTCACAGAACCAACACTACTCAAAAGAGATTAACACATGGTGTTACAATACTGCAAAACCTTACCTGATTAATTTATTTTTTCTTTCTAAATTTTGATTTATCTCCAGACATAGAAACTCTGCAACCATAAAAGCGACCAGCACAGAACTCAGTTATCTTCTTCTACTCGGCATCGCAATGAATTATTGTTGTACTTTTCTCTTCATCGCCACGCCAACAGACATCATTTGCAGCGCCAAGATCCTCGTGATGGGCGCGAGTTTCTCGGTTTACGTCGGTGCGTTGCTCACCAAGACAAATCGCATCTCAAGAATCTTCAATCGGAAACTGTCTGATGGAGCGCCATCTATGTTCCTTAATATCCAGGTAGGGTGATAATTTAACTCTCCTCTTCTTTTTCCTTTTTCTTGATTCTTTGAAGAGATTTTGAACTGTGATTTTTGTCTTTATTTATCACAGTTCTTTATTAAATATCTATGTAAAACATTTTTTCATTTTCAAGTAGTAAACCACAATGGAAACTGACTATAAAAAACAAAACAATTGTGGAACAAGAAAATTTTAGCTGGGACCTTATGTTGGCGATTTCTCTATTTTTTCAATTTCTCACGTGGCACCTCTAAACTAAGTAATTTACAAAATGGGGAGACCACCCGCACAAGGGGTAGAGTTTGTAAAGCGCCAGCATTTTAATCCGGAGGTCACAGGTTCAAATCCCGCTCTAGTCAGATTTTCAACCCCAACATTTTTTGTTCAAAGTTTTAAATTTTGCATGATTACAATTTCATCTCGTTAGGTCTCATCCGCTTTTTCTATTTTAGTACCAGCTGATGTTTGCGTTTGGGATCGTAGCCATCCAGATCGCTCTTCAAGTGATTTGGTTTCAGGTTGAGCCAGGTGTCGCCGCGCTGGATTACTCTGATCCTGAGTTCACTTTATTACAGTGTCAATACTCGTCATATCTCGGACCCTCCGTTGCTATCGGTGAGTTCGGAATCCGTAAGCAATGTCTGAATTTATTTCTGTTTAGGCAGAGGCGTGTTAATCCTTTACAGACCTTTAATTTCGGTATAATTATAACCATATGCCTAGACATGGTTTTACTGATGATTTTTTAAACATCTATTTCTTGTTAAAGTGCTAAAAACAATAAATTGGTTTGGTTTGTCTACTTGCCAGGTAGACTATGTTCTTTGAGAACTGTCTTGCTCTGAAAACATTCTTTTTCAATCAGTAAATGTCGCCTTGCTTGGCCACCAGTTCTAGACTTTCTAGTCAAAGGGAGACCGGCTTTTCACGGGACTTTCTCAGCTAAATGCCGCAGGCTTTGCCTAGTTGTGGTTTTCCTCTTGGTTTTTTATTGCATTCCCTTTGTTGTTGTTTCCTGTCATTCTCTGAGCGCTTTGTAACCCCAGGAAAAGGCGCTATATAAATGGTATTATTATTATTATTATTATTATTATTTATACTTTACTACCGCAGAGTAGATTTTTCGGAATTTAGGAGACTTCTCACATCTGAAAAGAACTGTCCTGCTTTTTAACTACTACCTTGGCGGAAGGTAGAAAATCTACAGAGACTACTACTGTAGCTTTAGTGGATCAAGGGGATTTCTTGTTATAGCTATGTTGCCCAGACACATTTTGGAAATAAGACACTCAACTCTTGATGAACGAGTATCCAATTTTCGATTTTGATTTTTGTTTCCCCATTAGGTTACAATGCTATACTAGCAATGCTGTGTTTGTACAAAGCCTTCAGGACTCGTAAACTACCGGGGCAGTTCAATGACTCTCGCGGGATTTGCTTTGCTATGCTCACGTGTTGCTTGATATGGTAGGAAATTAAACACTTGCAGGGTTCGCCCATAACTTTCTTATTTAATAGGACTCTTTTAACGAGAGGTAATATTTATGTTGCAACTTGGAATATCAGTTACGAGAAACAAGACAAAAAACGCAAATAGGGGTTGAAATTTTCACAAATATTTTTGTTGTAAATTTAAGTTCCAAAATATGTTTTGTTTTATATTTGCAACTTCCTTCCTGACAAATAACATCAAAAAGGGGTTAAAATAAGCATTGAAAAATGTGCCGATGTATGTATCACAGGGATGAATAAAAGTCGCATGTGAAAGTTCCATAAATGCAAAGCAGAAAAACAGATAGCCACAGTTTGTAATGAATACACAAATATTCAACTTTAGTGTTGAATTTTTTGGAAATAAAGCAACAAATTAGCAAGGAACTCTATATATATGTTTACAATAAAAAGTTCTTTTTATTATTATGCTCAAGATCTTGCCAAGACCAATGATGTACCATCTTTTCCCTGTCCTTCCAGGTTCATCTTTTTCGCTTCGTACTTCACGACAACCGGTATCGCGAACTCCATCATCTGCAGCACTGCCTTCCTATCCTGCGGTACGTCCGGCTTGATCTGTATGTTTCTACCTAAGCTTTGGATCGTTCTCATGAGACCCGAGCGCAACGTGCGACAATCCACGCTGAAAATGAAGAGCTCATTGGGGAGTCATGTGACGATAAACACGGTCAGCGGAGCAGTGACAAACAACAAAGCGAAAAAGGTGGGGTTGTATTTCCCTCCTAAGCTTCTGCATATTTTAAAGAAATCCTGAAGTGTAACATAATTTATTATTGCAGGAGTTTCCTTTCCAGTGACTTCCCTTGATTTGAAAAAATTGCTATAGTTAACTTTAAAGGGTGTCCAGGCCAAATGGTTATAGAGCACCGATTTCAAGTTCTGCTGGTTAAGTCATCGGCGTGTGGGTTTGGGTCCCGGTCGTGACACTTGTGTCCTTGAGCAAGATACTTTATTATTATTTGCTTTTCTTCACCCAGGGGTATAAATGGGAACTTGGGAGGGCAGAGGTTGATATTGTGTATGAAAAAGCCTTCGGAGCGCTATGGTTTCCGAGGTTGTACACTCCCCAGGGAGCTGGGAAAGATTAAAGGGATGTTACTGGCTCAATGACCAGCCGTCGATTTCACCAAACTCATCCTAACTTAGGATTAATCCTAGGACTTAGGACGAGTAAAGTTCCCTATCCTTATACGTTAGGACACAATGAACCCATCCTAAGTTAGGACGGACTACTAGTACTCGAGATAGGATTAATCCTAGCATTTCGTGAAATTGGCTGCAAGACACTAATGTAAAGTCCATTTAGACATTAATGTAAAACGTTGAGGGGGTTACCCTGTTTGTTACAGCCCATGTGTTGGTGGCAACGTGCCCCTGGTGGCATTTGATTTGGATCCATTTCCCAAATCCATGAAGTGAAGCTCTCACCTTGAAGTGGCCTTGTGACGATGGGGGATCTCTCATAAAACAAACAATAAACAAAGTAATTATTACAATTCTTTGTTCATAATTCCTTAGAATGATGGGTTATCTCTGAAGCCGGACCCTTCTGACATGAAAGCTTCATCGAGTCACAGCTCAGAGGGAGACGGGGACAATCTTTCACAGATCAGCAACGAGAACGACGACCAGAAGTTCCTGGAAGAGATTAAGATTCTGGAGCAAGACTTACAGGAGGCGGAGATGGAACGCGACGATGCGGTTGCCATGGCGAATGAGAAGTATCAGCAGATGATTGAGCTACAGAAAAGGTTAGTGAAACCTCTTAGCCTCCTCCAGAAACCTTACTAGATCGTATTTCCACCATGCAAAGTTTCAAATCCTCAAAGAACATTAATATAATTCCTTGAAATTGTGACACTTTTACATTCTTGATTTGTTGTTTTAGCCAAGAGGATGAGCTGCTTGAAATCGACAAAGAAATCCAGCTAGAAAAGACGAGTTTAAGGGAGCTTCTTAAGAACGAAGGAATGCTGGATGACGAAATTGATGGAATAGTTGCCATGGAAATAAACAGCAACAATGAGGAGGGGAACGACTGGAATGAAAAGGTAAACAATAACAACAAAACAACAAATCTTTAGCATCAACAAACAAAGCTCAATGTTTATTTGGTTTTTGGGTAACACCATGTGTATAGCTACTTGCTGGGTAGATTATGTTCCTTTGAGAACTTGATTTGCTATGATTTTGGAAGACTTGTCAGTTCTAAAAAGAACTGTTTTGCTTATTTCAGAAGGTAGGAAATCGGCTTAAACTACTACTTTCGCTGAGTGGATCAAGGGGACCTCTCGGTATTAACTTCATTGCCGATGAGCTAGAGGTGGCTTGTAGCAGTTTGCATTATTACAAGTCAATTAGTGATGGTTTTTTTTTAAAACCTTTTTATGTCCGACTTTCTTTTAAAGATAAAAGAATTAGTCTTCAAGCTAGATGCCGTTTCCAGTGAGCGAGATACACTCGACAAACAGGTTCAGGAATTAAAACTGGAATGTCAACACTGGAAACAGATTATGTGAGTATTTTTTCCCTCTATCTATTGGAAAATGAGTTGATCACAAAATTTAATTTGACCTTGAAGCCCCTCTTTGTCCCAAGGTCAAATCCCACTTCAAACCTTCAGGCTTTTAAGTGCCGAAGTTTCTCATAAGTTTTTATTTTATTTTTCGTCTGACATGTTTAATAATTATAATAGTAATACTATTAATAATAACTAGTTCTTATATAGCGCATTTCAAAATAACGTCTCAATGTGCTTTACATTAGTGCCCTGGTCATTGGGCCAATAACATTCAATTAATCTTTCTCAGCTCACTGGGGAGTATACAGCCCTGCAGCCGATTTCATGAAACTTTACGCAACTACGTAAGTCCACTTGCGCAACATTTATGGCGTAGGTTGTGCCATAAACGTTGCGCAAGTGGACTGACGCAGTTGCTTAAGTTTCGTGAAATCGGGGGCTGGGCTGCTGTATGGCGCTAGTGGCTTTTTCATACACAATATCAACCTCTACCCTCGCAGGTACCCATTTATACCACTGGGTGAAGGGAAGTAATTATAGCAAAGCATCTTGCATAAGGACACACCTGCCATGACCTTGATTCGAACCCACAATCCGATATTACTGTATTCTCTTTACAGGCTTACATACATCGAGTTTAACGAGCGCCATTGCTGACTGTTCATTGGTTTCAGTATCAGAAAGTAATATTTTTTCCCCCTAATTGATATTTTTTGCCTGATCTATGATCGTTGCTTGTCTATTAAATGTATTATACAGGAATGGTAAGGGATACAAAGCACTGTTTAAGTTCAGTCTGAAAGCGTACTGATTATAAAGTTCATACTAGAACCATTTGATTGGGGGAAATATTTCCCTCTCCCGAAATGAATTCATGTTTAAAAACAGCTGATTTGAGTTGTTACGGCCAAAATTTAAGACATTGTGTGTAGATGCGGAAAATTGTCCCATTGTCTGTCACTATTTACTCCTGACTCCCACAATGGATCAAGCCTAAATTTTCTCAGGTTTTTGTTTCGTGTTTACTTTTGATCATACAAAGCATAAACACTGTCTGCAACTATTTTGTCAGCTCTACTAATCCTGTATAATACATGTAAGCTTGTAAGCATTTAGGAAATCTACTACTAACATCTACTAACTGTAAACTTGTTATTCCTTTATTACCTATTTTCTTTTATCTCATTTCATTTGTTTCATTAGAAACTGGTAAAATCATTTATTGAGAACTTTGGCTCATGATATTTGTATTTTATCTGTTTCATTTATTCTACTTTCATTTTTCCCGGTAGTGTAATGTGAGAATGAATTTATTCTATTAAAGATATGTAATATTAAATTGCACTGAGAAATTAAGTTGATCTGTTTGCAAATCCTGTAACCAGAGAAGGTTAAGGAGAAGCAATTACAGTAAATTTTCTTGGCCAAGAACTCAAGTATCACGACCAGGATTCGAACCCACACTCAGCAATCAAAAGTTGAGTCGATGCTCTTGACCCATTCGCCATGACACTCTATAAATGTTTGAAAAATAATATGAAGCAACATTTTGTTTATATGATTTGAGGGCATTGCATGGTGAGGTGTCAATATATATTTGGCTTGCAGTAACACCATGTGTGTATCTACTTGCCAGGTAGAGTTTGTTCTTAGAGAACTGTATTCTCTATTGTACTACCGTAGAGTAGAAATTTGTTTTTTAATATTAGAGACGTAGACTCTATGTCAACATGGAAAATGTAAATTCAGAACCTTTTCTTTGCCCTTTTTAGTTGAGTGGAAGTAGGTCAAATCTCGCAGCCATTTTGTGGATGCTATCGGCCATTTGGTACCAGCCACTTGCAGCCAATATGGCTTCTGAAGGCATTTGTTGTATTTTGCTATAAATTATAATCATTTCTTTTTTTATTTCAGCAATTTTATTTTATCATGAGAATGGAAAATATATTGCATTTGTTGCATACTGCTACATTTTTAAAATCAGTTTATTCTTTTCTTCTTTAATTTTTTTTAAATTTTATAATCAGGAACAAAACTATGAATTAGTTGAAGAATTTTCGGCAATGAAATATCAAAATGGCTGGTTGATTTCATACATCGCATCTTAATTTTATCATCAATTTAATTCATTGATGCTTTCGACACCCTTATTTTCCGACAACCCCTCATGATTTGCGTGCTAGGGCTTGGGACTACGGTTAGGAGAATACATGTAAGGATGCCGGAACATAGTAATAATAATAATAATAATAATAATAAGACTTGTAATGCGCACATATCCACCCTGCTGGGTGTTCAATGCGCAGTAAAACTAAAAACCAAAACGAAAACGAAACAAAGAAAAACAGACACAACAAAATTAGTCCTTGAAAACCTGTGACATAAGATAAGTTTTGAGAAGAGATTTGAATTTTGTGGTACAAAGACGAGATCTAAGATTAAGTGGTAGAGAGTTCCAGATGCGTGGCATAGCTGAAGAAAAAGTAACCATTTTATAATTTGTTATCAGAATTCATTTATTGATGTTTTTGTTTTGACACTAGGTCTCAAAGTGTTCAGGAAACATCTCATAATGACACCGAAGTGGAGGGTCTGGCTGAAGACATTTCAACGACAAAAGATGACGTGAAACTCACCGTGTGAAGTTTCTCTAATCATTCTTTTATTTTATGAAAAGGTGTCCTCGGTTCAATGATGTTATGACTGAGTAACAGATCCCACTGTCCCTCATACATGTCGATATTTCTCTACATAAGTCAGGTTACCTCGACCTCTTTGGACTCCACCTTGCTTATTGTGCTCCCAGAGGACAAGCTTGCTGGCTGGAAGCTCAGGTAGGCAATAAGCACTAAGCTTGGGGAACCCGAGTTAGAGATTTGAGTTAAAGACACTTGACACTATTTGTAATTGTCAAAGACCAGTCTTCTCACTTGGTGTATCTCAACATATGCATAAAATAATTGGGCCCATGCCAGGCGTCATCAGCATTGCAAAAAATACTGAGAAAAAAGGGGTATTTTTTGACAGGCAGTGGTGGCTGCAAAATGTAAAAATAGGGTCTGTTTGTTTATTGGCTTTTTAAGAGTTTTTCCTTTAACTAATATACTGCTGCAGCAGTATATTTTGTTTCAGAACCTAAATTTTCCCAATTTTCGTTTTGGAAAGTACTTTCTGTCCAACCAAAATGATGTGTGTGCTCATAAATAATGCATGATGTGTTTACTCACGAATAATGAATGTATAATTTTGTTGCTTAGTGCTGTTGTTATTACTATAATTATTTTGTTAAAGTTTACTTTGTGGAAACAGAACCCATGGAATGCTGTAGCTATCCTTGCAGATCTGGGCCCAATTTTATAGAGCTACTTAAGCACAAAAAAAGTAGCTAAGCACAACAACATTTTAAGGTTACCACTCAAAGTGTACAATCTGTGACTGGTATCCTGCTCTTTTCTGCTTAGCAGCAAATTATTAAGCAATAATGTCTGCAGTAGAGTAGCTTCATGAAACTGGGCCCTGCTGAGGCCATTCATATTGGCTGCTTTTTTACCTGTATTGGTTGATCTGGGCCCAATTTCATTAAGCTGATAAGCCCAAAATTTGCTTAGCATGAAATTTCTTCCTTGATAAAAACAGGATTACCAACCATTTGTTGCATATTGCTTGTTCACAGCTGTTGCTTGCTTATCCTGAAAATCACATGAACATTTGGTGGGTATTCCTATTTTTATCAATGAAGAATCTTCATGCTAAGCAAATTTTTGTGCTTAGCAGCTCTATGAAATTTGGCCGATTAATTTTGTTAAACAGACGGGTCACATGGTATTGATACTCTATGTTCATAGTTGACATAGAGGGCGTGTGCAAAGCAGTCACAGATGAAATTGAGCTCAGCATTCTCTGTTCTCTAATTCTTTCAACTAAATGTACTTGTAGTTATTGAAATGTTGAAATATTTTTGAATTATCGTATAAAGTTGAATTTACACTACTGTATATACAAAAGTTGTTTCTGTGTCACAAAATGTGTTTTTCAAAATAACCATCTTGTTTGCCTTTTGTGCACTTACTAGTGGTTTTTTTTCTTTTATGGGGCGAGCGTGCATTACAAAATGTCAATAGAATGTAGATACGTGGGACTGTCCTATATTGACAAATGACAAATATTCTGACATGTATATTCCGATAAAGTACTTGTGGTGTGGTCAGGAAACTGCTGTTGCGGTTGGATATTATTTTAAGTTTATTCGCCACATTTGTTATAAAAATAAAAGTTTTTGTATATCTAGTATAGTCAACTACTCACTTCCCTATCATCGCAGTCGAAACCATTTAGCTAGAAAATGCAGATGAGAACAATTTTAACAAGAACAAATGAGAGCTGACAAGAGTGGTTGGTAGAAGTCATGCTCAAATTCAAACGTCAGGCCATTAACTTTTTTGCATTTATACCGAGTCCTTTTGGTTGGTAAGCATTCTGCATAAGCTTATTCTAGTTTCTCAAGAAGAACAAAATATGAAATAAAATGAAACTGAATTACATTTTGCTTTTGAGAAAATAATCATTTTTGTTAAATTCCATGAAATATTTTATATGTAATGACACTTGTTAATAGGGGGTATAAACAGACAAGAAGGCTAACTCATTTCTTGTTTTCTTAAATTAACATCCAAAATTGTTACAATAGTGTTGATATCTCATTTGGTTTTACCCTTACACAGTTGTGTAGCACTGAATATAGCACTGTATATATATATACTCTCTGAATATATTCTTCAATCCTGATCCAAACTTTAATTTCTTAAATAATGTTGAAATCGTTGTTTTGAAAAATTACCACCTTAAATCCATTTTTAATTATACTAGTAAATAGTTTGAAGAATTATGACAAATATTGTTTACCCATGAAGGAGCCTCAAACTGGTAACCAAATTCCTAGAAACAAAAGTGTTGAAATAATATTTAATATTATGTATTTTTGTATTTGTACATTTTTATCAACAAATATATTTAAATTATCTTACTACCTGTAGCTTTTCATTTCCATAGTAAGTTTACATTTTATATTTTGAAAATTATTTATTTATTTAACTAAACAACTAATTTAATTTGAGAAGCTACGACTTCAGACAGATTATGAGCTACGCTATTAGTTCTACTGAAACTTAATTTAAAGATTGAAATATTTGTACTTTGAGAATTCATGTTGTCCTTCGTAAGGGATGTAAAGGCGTTGGTCCTGTGTGTTGTGTAGTGCACGTAAATAACAGTGCACTTATCGGCTAGAGAAGGGGTTTGGCGGTGTGTTTACCAGTGGCTGCTGAATGCACCACATCACCTTGTAAACCCTTACAAGGTGTTTCATGAATGGGTCTCAGAATTCAAACACTTCAAGAACCTGTCTAGAAATAAATGATGATAAGTGTTTTGCGACGCTTATATAAAGCGCTATATTAGAACTTATTATTTATTTTTTATTGTCATGCACCTTCGTACAGAATGAATGCATTATTTGTTATGTGTTTGAACTCAGCAATGTCTATGTAGATGAATAACAGTTTGTACATCGCTTAAATGTTGTGTTAATGGCTCAATTGAAATACAAATATTGTTTGTTTGTTTATTTATTTATTTGTTTATTTAGGCCTATTTTTTATTGATTTTTTAATCTGCGGACAATAAAAACATCTTGACCAGGTGTCGTCCACAGAGTGCAAATACTAAAAAAGAGAACTGTCCTAAAATTCTGAAAACTTCATTATTAAATTTTCTAAAACCAACACCCCAACGAACAACACAACACAACACCAGTCAGCCAACAGCAACACACACAACAACAGAACAAAAACACAACAATCAAATGCGCCCAAGAAAAAGACATGTAGACAAATAAAAAAAAAACAATCAAACAAACACCCCGGCCACACAACAACAAAACAAACAAACAAACAAACAAACAGAACAGAACAGCAAGGACAGACGAGCATACGTCATAAAATCAGACTGACAGTCATAATAAGATTTGTAACTTGGGCCCCATTTCACAAAGCTCCTCAAGGACAAAAAGTAGCTAAGCACAACAGATATGTGCTTACCAGCCAAACTACCATGCCACGTGTACAATTTCTGATCGGTATCCTGCTCATTTGTGCTAAGTAGAATTTGTCTACTTAAGTAGCTCTATGAAATTGAGCCATGTATTTGATCTTCACAGCACTGTTATCAACAAATGACCTATAAATTGAAAGGTTGAACTCAACTGAAGTTCATGCTCAACTTGGTTTCGGAGGTGTCACGTTTCACGCTGTGAAGCAAATGTTGATTTTGAATTAGTTATGCTTTGCTTGGTAGTTATTTCCACAATTTACAATCCGGTTCTGTAAAATTATTTACAAACTAAATTCTACTATGCAGCTAATAATTTGATAACAAAAATTTGTAAGATTTTTTTTTGTTTGGATCCTGCTTTAGACCGTTACACTGACGGTCATTAATACATTTTAGCTTGTGGCAGCCATCTTGTGTTTTTCACATTTGAATCAGTGTAACCAAAGTGAGGCTATGGGGCAAGTAGTCTGGTCCATGTTTGGTCTAGATTTGAATCAGCATGCATTATTAATAATGGTGACAGTGGTGTCAGATGATATTAATGTACTGTTTATCTGGTTCAATAATGTGCATGCAGGGATGCGAAATTCTGAACTTTTATCAGAATTCAGACTTTTTAAAGTCTGCCTGGTATATAATTTGTTTTGGTGGTATTACTTAGTGTTTTCAAAATAAAATAAGTTGTGCTCTTTCATCTACTCCTCAGGGTTCTGGGTTCGTATGAAATATCTATTTATAAACCATTGAGACAATTGCATTTCTCTCGACATCTTGGCAATGATATAATCTCAAAAGGAAACAGTTCACCAATTGTGTAAAGTATTACAAATGCCCTGCAACCTCCTTTGAACTGCCCAAACATTTCCACTTCCAATTGAAAGCCATCCAGGTGGAAAATTCCTTTATTCACATTTATAATTTGACGTGACAACCAAAAACAGGAACATTCCAGAGTGAAATTACGCATGGTTGAATGGCAACAAGAGTTAAGCAGGTCAAGTAGATAAAAAGAAAAGGTTAGCAAAGGACAAAATGGTGAACCCATGTCTGCGATTCCAACAGTTGCCTTTAACTTTTCATTGTGGTTTGTTTGGTCGTGAACTTTTAGACCGAGTCGCATTTATTTTTAGAGCGACTAGCTGCCATTTTTGTTTTCATTCAAACACGCGACCAGAAGGATATACCTTGCTGATGCTTTCGAAGGTAAAATGTTAAGTCTGATTTTTTATCTTTAAATTAACATTTATGATTTGAAAGTCCGGATATTAAATTAAGAAGTTGAATTGGTTTGTATCTATAGAAGCGAGCAACGAGTTTATTTGGACTTTGTCAAAAGGCGAACAGGCGTAAAGTGAGTTTCTTTTCTTAACAGAAAGTTTGTTTAATCTTTTTCATATGCGATCGAGGACAAAACGTATAGAAAGAAATTTAAATTAAATTTGGCAATGTCTTCAATTTAAACAAACCATGCAACCACCCTTTTGATCTCAATTATGTGTCAAAACTTATTCCCATGTTTTCTAGTGATCCCTGGTGGCCAACGGCAGTTTTACTAGTTGCTGATTGGCACTGAAGCCGGACAAAGATAGTGACAAAAGAGGGACCGCCAACATAGCTCAGTAGGATAGAGCCCCGGCACGTTAATTTGGAGTTCGGTTCAAGTCCCACACCAGTCAAATTTGTTCAACCCAAGATTATTAAAGTTTTACCCTGTCAGTTTTCCTTTGATATTATATATTAACCGAGATTTGTATTTGAGATTTAGTTGCTATAGCTGCAAATTAAAATTAAAATTTTGTATTCAGGACGGATGTGTAAAAGCATTTCATGGTCAGTCGCTAAAAAACCCTCTTTCAAGTAGACATGTATGGGCTTTCATAAAAGGCTTTACACGGCCATGACTTAGATATATTAAATTATATTTAATTTCCTTCTAGGTGCGTCATTGGTTTTTGAAATATTATAGACCGTGACCGCTCTGGATTCTCGGCGATATCTAAAAAAAAAAAAAAATGCTGCAACATTTTGAAATGAAATGTTCACCTGTTAGTTTTATTGTATTATATAATATCTACATTAAAAACAATCGAATGGTTTACAAAACAAAAAGTTTTCTTTTCCTTAACATCTCTACTAATACTATGGAAACAGAAGCACACTTAGCACGTCGTTATCGACGTAAACGCGTGACCTTGATAGACCTACATGATTAAGTTTGAAAAGAAAAGTTGAAAACTGAGCTATATTTTGCTTTCTGCGTGTGAGCCTCCACCCCGAATGGTTGGGATATTATAATAATGAGAGATTAAACCCACGTACACAAACGCAGGTTTAAAGTGCGAAAAAAAACACCAAAAAAACACGTGTTCGTTTGAAGTATAATAATCATTTTTGGTTGGCGCGACATTACGTCATTCTCCAGATTCTCGCGTGCAATATTTCCATAATAATTTTTGTTCAACATACTGCATTAATCATAAACCGCCATTGGCCCGGGGGCAATCCCCTCAAGAGGAAATGTGGCTCGTCGTCGAAAAGCCACCCTACAATTTATTTGAAAATTTCTTTCATTTTATCCATTCTAAATATATAGGCCTATACATTTTGCAGTTTATCCATGGTTTAATATTGTTTTAATTACGTTTTGGATGAATGCGCGTTGACCAACCAAATGAAATGACAGCATCGCTTACTTAGTCCATTGCACAAAATGTACATGACAGCAATGTAACTTCATTACAAGACACAGTATGGCATTCTATGGATGTACATGTACACACACATCCTGCATAATGTATGCATCATCACAAACTGCGCATCTCATTATAAACAGCACCCTTTACAAGGCCGCGCGATCACCATAGACAATATCAACGTGTGAACAGCACCATCCGGTCAACTGCTCATTTCGTTTTTCTCACCATCTCTTCCAATTGACCGCGCAATTTCACGATTATCCTATCGAGGATGAGACAGCTGTTTGGCCAAGTCAAGGATGCCGTGTTTTTCAACCTGCAGCCCGGTGACCGTTTCTCCCAAAGACCAGTTCAATCCCGGTAATTATGGAAGATGTTTTTTACATGCGCGGTGACCCTCGCTAGACTGCAGTATGTCAGATTCAGTTATCCACCGCACCTTTGCGTTTTATGCTCCGCATTTGAGGACTTATCAGTGAGAAAAACAGCTCAATTTTCTAGGATTTTATGACATCAGGACCATAATGGAATATAGGAATTAAAATATGTTTTCGCATCATGCAAAACAGTCATGCTGTTTAAAAGTGTCATGGATTTCTTTTTGAGAGGAATTCTGTACCGTCGAGAATGAAATCTGCTTCCATCCAACAGGTTTAACTTGGTAAGTAGGTCTCTGGGTTCACATTAAATAACTGATGAGCACCAGCACAAATATTGATGTCGACAGTGAATGATTAAATGTGAAAACATGGAGTGGTATAAATAACCAATATGCTGTGGGAAGATTGTACAAACAATGTGCAAATGAAATGATTTTGTTCACAGCTAGAAAAATCTCCCATACCTTCACAGGGAGGGGCGAAGTTGCAGTTCTGAATCCAAGCACACTGGTCGCATGTCGTGTCCGTGTAAAATGTGTTTTCTTAATGGAATATTCACAGAAAAGTATTTTTGCATTTGGAATTAAGATTTTTGTTTTACTCTTTCAAAACTAACATCTCACATCGTTGCAGTCTGCATCAGGCTATAGCCATCGGGCAAATTTGGTAGTCTGGTGTAATACATGGCTCTTGCAATGCAAAGTTTGTGGGTTTGAATCCTTCTCTTAGAGAGATTTCTGTGCTTTTTCTTCTCATGTTTTTCTGTTTTCCATGTCCCAAATGCGACCGCAAAAGGATGTTAAATAATGAATAAGAACGTCTGTCTATAATGAACATACCAATTGTTAAAATTGTTAATTAGTATGATTTGATGGAAGACCTTGAATTAAAACCAATATTTACTCTTAAGTTTATCATGCACTATAAAGGAAAATAATTAGTTTTGCATGTATAATTAGCATGTGCAGGATTCAATGGGGAAGATGCCGGTCTTTTACAAGTCACTTGTATGTTACGAGCTTATTATGCTCGTTAATTAACAAGGGGGCTTTGGTATCGATGAGTTTGTACATTGAAGTGGTCCCATACAAAAAAGCAATCAGCGCAAAGATTATGCAGCGTAATTCAATTGATTTTATATATGTCGAAAAACAAATTGTCCTCACTGCACTGTTTTCGTCAATTCTTTGTTCAACCCCCAAAATCATTGCAAAATTTACCCAGTCAGTTTCACTTGTGGTTTATATTGATATCTGAAACAAAATGTCGCATCCCCTTAAGGTGATCCCCTGGCTGCTGCTTCCCAGGTTGTATCGTAATTTGGGTGTGATCCCTGGCTACACGGCAGTTAACGGTTGTATGGCTTCTGACGGGCACCCCGAACAAAGATATTGACAAAATAGGGACACCGCCAATATAGGGCTATAGATAGCTCAGTTGGTAGAGCGCCGGCACGTTTCCGGAGGTCGTTGGTTCGAATCCCACTCTAGTCAATTCTTTGCTCAACCCCAAAAATCATTGCAAAATTTACCCAGTCAGTTTCCCTTGTGGTTTACATTGATAACTGCACTGTTTTCGCCAGAATGCCTGCACTGACATTGGCAATATAACTCATCTTCTCATAAAAGTATACTGGTACCAGCCTATACTCTTTAGTTATATCATAAAAGTCGCGACGTTTTAAGCAGTATTCTTAGTTCGTTTTCAGGAGAGCGCATCAAGACATATCTAACCTATGTTTTGGTCTAAGAACTATATTACTCCTTCAAGAAGAGATTTTTACATGTCGTCTCCTGGAACTGTAAATGTTGAAATCTTATCAGCAGATTTTTCAGTTCTGCACCTAGAACGACACAAGTCTATGAAAAAAAAATGCGTAGAACCAATTTTACAAAAATACACAAGATGAATTGAATTTCTTTGCATAATTTAGGGTGTGTTTTCTGTTAGTCAGATTTGGAGATGCACCCTGCCCTTGTTTTTCTTCTGAATGTGTATCTGGACCTCTTCCTTGGTAGACGGTTTTGAGCCACGCCCCCTTTCAACCCACAATCGTCTTCTCGCAGAATCCCCGTGACCGTGTGTACAAAGCTTTAGAGATTTACTGAATTTGTATTGCGCTGTACATGGACAACCTCTGCCCCTAATGAAAATGAGATGCTGTTGTGCGTTTGAAGCTTTGATATGAGTGTTGAACCCAAAGATTGATCTTTCAAAACATTCATTGCGCAAAATTATTAATACTCATCAACACTCAACTGACAGCTGCAGATTAGTAACGCACCTTTATACAGATGGATAATTTCAATCACTTTGCACTTAAAAATAAAAGTGTGATTCATGTTTACAGTTCACGGCATTTTGACACCTTTCCGCGGATACGATCAAAAGACCCAGCCGGTAATTTGGTGCCTATGCACCGCCCAGGGACAAGCCCTGTGGAGCCTCGGATAAGCCGATCGATTAGTATAATACTGTATTCAAAATTACAGAGGTTAACTTGATATTTTTATTTGTGGTGAAAATTATTGATTGGATATTGTGTTTTGTCTGCTGGTGCATCGGATGTTTAAATCGATTATTTGACATTATTAATTTGAGTGATAACTCATGGCCAAATTATTTCTAAAGTAAGGTGTAAAGTTGTGGTGGATGCACTTTATGTTCGCAACTCATGTCAGCCGAAGAATCACAGAAAAAGGCGGGAAAATGGCTGCTCACATTATGTCTGCAATAATTTCATGAAAATAATTGATAATAAATTTAAAAATTCATGTTTAAATGATAACGGTCAAAAAAATTCCCAAATAATTATAAGTTTGGGGTAAAGCACAAGTAGGTGGTGGATGTAGGTCTACTTTTTTGACAACTTGTGTCAGTTAGGAGTAAACACAAAAAGGCGGGAAACATTTCTTTCACGTCTAAAATAATATCAATTCCCAGGCTCGTTTAAAATGCTCTTCACTGATTTAAATGCATTAGAAGAGCATCAGTAGTGACATTAGTCTGCAAATTGATGTCGGCCTGAGGTAGGGCATTTTTCTTCCCTGGAGAAGGAATATGTTAAGTATCTGTTCTGACGACCATCTTAAGCATTCCGCTCAATCAGGATTCAGAAGTAATATAGTTTCCCGTACTGTGTGGTGATCTTTGCTCTGACTTGTACAGCTGAAGCAGCTATGTCTGGTCGTAAAGACTGTCTGACGAGTCATCAGTCCTGTCTGATTTGCAGACTCTACAAATCCCTGGACTATAGACAATGCTAATTGGACTGATATCCTCAGGGGATCACAGACCCCCAGATTGTACTCGAATATCATCTACAAGTCTTCACCGAAGACTCGGTCGACCAGTTTATTCCCACTTCAGTTAACTTTCATCATTTTGCTTGCCCGAAAAGGGTAACTTCTTATTAATAATCAAAAACGGTTCTTGTGATTGATTTAGCTTGATGTGCTATAATTTGGCAGCAAGGGGATAGGAACTGAAGGGAATTCAATAGCCAAGTGATAGCCAAGTGATCAGGGGTAAAATAACCGAGTGGCTAGGCTACAGCTACGGCTAGACTTTTGTGTCATTGTGAGAGTGACAAGACGTCTTTAGTCTTGGTGCAATACGTTGTTGCTCATTTGTAACTACCGCAATTCCACGCTCCGCGCTGCACGGCACTGGTTTCACTAGACTCAACAAGAACGTCTTGCACCAAGACTAACTATTGCTCGCACAACACGAGCGTCAAAATTGGCGGGTTCTGCCCCGTGTTATTTTTTTTTCAAAAGGCTCGTGAATTTTAGGGTCAGAGAAAATTGCCATTCTTCGTTTCGTTCAACAATTGGCAATGGGTGAGAAATATTCACCGACACACGGGTATCGGGGCTTTAGAATTTGAACAGGTGCCAAAGAGAAAGGAAATTAAAGAACCGAAGCTCGCGGTTTTAGAATGTACCGGAAAATGTTAATTTCCAGAAATTCAGAAATTACACCATGTGTTGTGATGTGAGTTGTCAACCACCGGTCCTTTTCAGAACCACTGTCATAATTAAAAGAGATAATTTATTGTGCTACCGAAAACCTCACCTATAATTGAAAACCTGTCAGAACAACAACATGTTTTTATTTCATTTTTTGACAAGTTAATATGACACTATAATAATTCTTTAGGTTCTCGATGTGGCATTGATGTAAACCCCTTTACTTGGTTCTAAGTAAGAGTCTCGGGAAATCTTTCGAGGATTTCAAAGGGGGTATATATACTTCGGTACTAGAGGAAAAGAGTGTTTTAAAGTATGGGAAACAACTTTGTGGGGGGGGGGGGGGGGGGGACACAGACACACCAACATATCATATCGGTCAAGTTATTTTAACAATTGATTGTTTTTGGTCGACTGTGTGAAGTTTGTATTCCGATGTTCAAAGTATTTACTGATAAAGGAATGAAAATATTGAACACGTGGAGATACGAAATAAACATCGTCAGAAGATGGTGAGTCACCGAGTGTGAACTGTACGTACACCTATAGGTTGAATTCCAGCAACGGTTCACTATTTAATGGAGCAGACACTCACAGTCATGAACGTGAAGGTATTTTGTGCATTTTTCGTGGAACCATATTATGCGTTTTTTCGACCTTCGAGTTCGTTTCCAACAACTCAAGATTCAAATGTCCAGAACAGTGTTTGTAATCGACCGAAAAGTAGGTTGTTTTTTCCTTCATGGTTGATCCAGCAATTTTTCATGGAAGCATGATTATGTTCTCGACCTTCGACTTCGTTTCCAAAACTACCTCGAGATTCGATTGTCAAGAACGGTTTTTGCATAATGTTTGTAACCGACCAAAAGTCAATTGGGGGTGGCCACCATTCCAGAGTGACATTTACAATTCCTTCTTATGAAGGCTGTTAACACACAGTCTTTATTCATACTAAGGTCAGGATAAATATAGATTTTTTTCTCGTAAGATTTTAGAAGGCAATAAGTGTTGGATTATTCCTTTGGGAGCGAATGCGAATGGTGAGTAAATTAACATGTTTGTGCCGAGCAAGTGTTTGATAAGCAAGCCACATTTTGATATTCTACTGAAGGCAATTGGAGCATTCAAATCGAAACATTGACCGTTTTATAACAAGAGATTTACCAGCAAGGTAAAAGATTTTTAAAAATTCCCTTTTTGAATCGACTTGGAAGAAGTCAAATTCCCTTTTGAAAAGCACTACAAAAGTGGAAATTTCGTAGTGCAGAAAAAAACATTGCATCCCGATTCGTTATCTCTGATTACCGCATTGACTCTTTTTCTGTCGCCAAGTGTTCAGAATACTCTTGTTAGTTTCAAATCTTATAATGTGTGAATTCTCTTTTGCTTCTGTAGGTAGTTAAACCATGACGGATCCACCACTAAGAAGCCTCGGGAAGCTAGGAGCATCGGAGGCTCCAGCCGCAGTGAAGAGCAGGACCTCCCCATCACGTCGGCCTCGCCCTGCATCTTACCACCAAGAACTAAGCTCATCGTCAACCTCCTCCGGTAGCCCTAAATCCTCAGGCGCCACTCGCAAGTCACCACTCAAGAGCCCTCAACGAGGATGTGAGGCAACAGCGTCTCTGGCACTGAAGATCCCACCGAGGGTTGACCGCACATTTAGACGGTCAGGATCCCCGGGGGCCAGGTCAAGCGCGTCTGGTAGCTCGAACGGGAGCTCAGACTCGCTGCCTTCGAGAAAAGCTACGGCTATCCTAGCGAAGCTTGCGCGTATGAGAGAGGAGAAGAAACTCCTCGATATAGCTCTTATTTTCTATGGAGGAGAGATACAGTGTCATAGGATTATCTTAGCTGCGAGCAGTCCTTATTTCCGTGACATGCTGGGCGTGAGAAGCCACCTGACTAAGCACGAGAGCATTGAGATGCGAGGAGTTGATATGGTTGTCGTGCGAGCTTTAGTCGACTATGCGTACACATCAACTTTGACGATTGGGAATGATCGTATTAAGACAATGTTAGAAGCTGCTAATATGTTTCAGTTCCAGGGTGTTATCGATGCATGTGTGAATCAGATGAAACGGTCCAGACGGCACACCAGGCAGCGGTCGGTCAGTGGGCAGCGGACTGAGAATGGTCGTGGCGGTCGGAGCCCCTCCAGTTGGGGAAGTCCTCGATCAGGTAGCCCTAGGAGTACCCCAGTTCAAAGCCCTCGCTCAAGCAGTCCTGTCACTTCCTCACCTCTGCTCTTCAGTCCAAAAGACCCTGTCAATGGATCATCAAAGACACCTGACGCCAAGGCAAGAGATGTTTATAAGATTCTGCAGGATTCGCCACAAGGAGGAAGGATTGTTGATTCTCTCCAAGAATTGAAAAGTAACGGTCTTCAGACAGGTCCAGATGGAGCTCAGCGAAGGTACACCCGAAGTCACAGCACGGGATCCGAAGGGTATCGAAGTTCCGCAGGAAGCGACTCCTCCTTCGACATATCATCTCAGTTTGTGTGGACCGATTCAAGACATCCAGCTCGAGCCGTCCGAGAAATGGTCAGGCTCCGCCAAGATGCCCGCATCATCGATGTTGTCTTGAGGACTAAAATCAAAGACTTTCCCTGTCACAGGGTCCTCCTTGAGGCATCAAGTAACTATCTCTCTCGCGTGATCTCAAGAGATATTGACGGCACGAGCGTCATGGATGTCCATCTCAAGAAAGTCTCTGCAGATGTCTTGCAGAAACTGATCCAATATATGTACACAGGAAGGATAGCCGTTTCGGAGCGTGATGCGGGTCAGGTTTATAAGATCGCAAAGCGGTTCGGTCTGGATGAAGTATGTTTAGCATGTGTTACTACTGACCCTAGCTTGGAGGCAGCTAGACCCGACGATTCTGCACTAACTGACAGCTTCCTGTCCACTGCTACAAACTCGGGAAGTGTGGAGGACTTGCTGAATCCAAAAGTCTGTGACCAAAGTGTCTCTCTTAATACCACTATTTAATTCAGCTAAAACATCCTGAACGTCAGGGGCCAATTTCACAGAGCTGCTTAGGCACATAAAAAAAAAGTTTACCAAAATTTTACTTACCAGAAAAGAGTTACCAGCAAAAATACCATCTCTCATGTTGCATCTGTGACTGGTGTCTTGCTGAGTGTTGCTTAGCAGAAATTTGTTTGCAAAATGTTCTGCTTTGAAAGCAGCTTCATGAAACTGGGCACAGATCAACTGTTAATGTGACATCGTTAATGTATCTTTCATTAAAGGTGAAAACACTAAGCATGCTGTCTGGCTTCTAGATTTTAAAAATAAAGACACAATTATCTTGTTGATTTATAGAAAAAAATGCTTCTCATTTAATGGACAGTTTTTATCAAATACATTCGTATCTCAATGAGGAAAACAAAAAGTAAAAGTGGCACAATCTCCTATTTTCAAAAACTAGAATCTGATACAACTCATCTCTTTTTGGCTTTCTCACAATTTTTCATCCTAACAATTACAATTAGTTAATGAATTTAAACTGCATAATTATTTACTCATTTACAAAAATATATACAAATTATTCCTGTATTTGCTCTAGGAATAAAAAATAAGTTAGCTATATTTCACAAAATTTATAGTTCTCTAGTTTGGTATCGAAATATTGTACAAAAGTGTAAGTAACTAAAATTATCGGTAACTGTACAAACAATCGTTGTATCATCTTGTAAAAAAGTTTGGCTGTAAGAAAGGTGTAAAGTGAATAATTAGCAATTAATAATGAATAAATAATTAATAATGACACATCTCTGCTCTGCCTAAGAGATCCATCAATTATTAAAACTTGCTTGAGCAATAGCAGATCTTATACAAAGTTGTGTGGTTGAATCCCACCCAAGTAGTTAATCTGTGTTTTTTTCTTCACAGGACTCGGAAAAGAGCGAGTATACAGGGCTTAACACACTTTGGTGTAAAAGGATAAAACCAAATAACATTTGTTTGGAAGAAAGTTCTGGTAAGCAGAGAAAATACATGCTTAGCAGAGACAAGAAACCAGCAAAAATGCTATGTAACGTAATTCTGGTAGGTTTCCTATTGCTTTTTGATTAGCTTTTAGCGGTTCTGCTGGACAGGTCTTTGAAGCAAACCTAGATTTGTGAACAAGCCGTAAAATGTTTGTCGTTGTGGTAGCCCTATCACAAGACTACCTTGAGCGCAGTACAATTGCGTGAGAGCACGCATCGCAGCAAACATTTGACGACTTGGAGACCCTGTGGAAAGGCTTCTTCCAGTAACATAACTATCGCAAAGATTTGCCGCTGACCATGGAAACTTTGAGCCTGGATTGTTGCAGTAAACTCAAGTTGGGCCCTAATTGGACAGTAAAGAGTTTTGTAAAGGACCTGTTAGATTGTATTTAAGTCGTTTTATTGATGTTATGGTGATAACTTCATGAAAGAGGAGAGTATTGCAAAAAATACTTGCTTGATTTAAAGTCTAGTGGTCTGTTATCACAGATTACAGTTATACTATGCAAATGTCATGAAAGTGTTGAGCGATATTTTATCAATGACTATAACATGTCATCTTGAACGTTTTTTGGTGGTAAAAATTGACACATATATTAAAAATACATAATTTTATCATCTAAAATGATTTCAGGAAAATATGATTTGTGCCAAATAGTGTTTTATGGCACAAGAAAAGTATTATCAAATATTTTTATTTATTTAAAGTGTTCGACAAGGAAAACATGGGGTTTCACAGTATGGCAAAATTTGAGAAAACTAAACTGGTAAACTTGAAAGCAATAGCTGCTAAGCAAAAATAGACGGTAAGTCAAATGCCACTATCTGTATATTCAAAATGTTGTGCTACGGAAAATAAATCGTTGGTATTCAAAAGAGTAAATTCATTTCCATCCTCTTAACAGTGGTAACTTTTTGCGGGAAAAACAAAAGAAGAAAACAAAGGCTATTTGGAGGGATTTTGTGCATGTTCATAATGGGCTTGCTGTTTTCTTGACTTTATGAGTATTTTAAACCTAATGTTTTTTCTTTGTAGTAATGTTTAGGCTTAACAATCCGTCAGCTTTCAGGTAAAACCTTAATAACGACCAATGTTGGCTGTTGTCTTTAACAGCTTCACAAAATACAACTCGAATGCTGCTTCATTCATCAATAAAATCCCATGTAATCTAGGTGAAGAAAACTAAAAACAATTTTTCCCTGGAGAAAACGAAATGCCAAGCTTCACATGTTACTACTGAATAATGACCAAAAGTTTAGTTTAAATTTTTTGTTTTAATATGTTCAAGTCTTGTTGAATGGAGTTACTTTTCTTGTCTTACAATTTTACCTTGTGGTATTCAGTGTTTAAAAAATGATTAGGCACTTGAAATTCCATCTGAAACTGCGTCCAGTGAAGCAGCATTAGAATTATTTGCTATTATTTTCAAATGTAAGCATTTGTTTTTGGAGGTTGCTAGACTATCCTTTCTTGGGCTGTAAGGAATTGAAACAAGCATCTTCATACCTTGGGATTCACTCAGCAGGTTTCTGTTAGGTCGACTTTATTTCTTCTTTTTCTGTTGAGAGTAAAATTATTTGTTATGGTACATGCATCTCTTTGTCAACCAAGAATAAAAAGTGCTTATGTTTGTCGGATATAAAGATCTGTGAAGAGTTATTCATGCTTTGAAGACTTAAATGGAAACAAAAACTTTCAGGAAAATACTGAATGTTGCAGCGCCTTAAGCATGAGTGCTATAAGAAGTCACTATTATTGTTATTTTGTTTTATATGAAATCTAGAAATCTCGAACCCTTAATCTTAAGATGCCATCCTACCTTCTTCTTCCCTTTCTTCTTTCCCTTCTTCTTAAGTCCAGCGCCAAGTTTCATGATCGACGCAAACGTTTCGGAGTTCATCCGATGGGTCACGCTCATTTTCATGGAGGGGTGTCCGGCTTCTTTCCTTTGATTCAAAGCTTCCATGATTTCTCTACCTCCCAGGTCCCCGATGAGATTGTCGTCAATGTCTAGCTCTTGTAAACAACTGGAATGCTGAATCAATCTATGAGAAGTACGGCAACAAAAATGTAACTTATAAAACTTTACTTCATGTTTGTACATGTACAGGGTATCTGCAAAAGTTAAGTTTAAAGCCTGGTTTATACTTCCTGCGAATGCAAATGCAAAGTTTGACGTCACACGGCTGTTTTTCGTAGCGAATGTTTAACAGGAGCTGAACATTTCAACTGTTGAGAGTTATTTTCTGCGAACTTGTGATGTCAAAATTTGTAACGCATTTGTATTCGCAGGAAGTATGACCAGGCTCAAGACTTTTTAAGACCCTCTTAATTCTACGAAACTTAAGACCAAAAAGAAGTGAATAAAACGTGCGCAGTGAATAAAACGTGTGCAAGAATGCCAGCATCTCAAAAGTCTCCCCTTTGTAGTTGAAGTAATGTGCATTCAAATTGAACCACGCCCATAAATACCACACCCTTAAGAAACACTCACTGTCTGAAAAGTCTTGTTATAATAACAGGTGCATAAGTTGAGCCACGCCCGTAGCTATCGATGCCATTGTCTGCAAGATGTAGTTTGTGTATCCAGGGACCAACGGGTGGCGGCTCGGGCGGGGCTTTTGACTTCTTTTTCCTTTTACCTAGATTGGGAAAGAATGATACGAGTGAAACTCAAGTTGCAGTTGATTTAATTTAGTAAAGGTTTAGTCATTTTGTGAAGGCTGCAAAAGTTTGGAGTCTTTGTCCAAATTAGTTTAAAGCTGTTTATATTTTGCTGAGCAACTAACGGCGGGCACCAGTCAAAGTGTGTAAATAACATGGCTGTCTGTTAAGCATGATTTTTTTCTGTGGTAATACACACATTTTTTGTTGTGCTTCACCAAGGCCAAATTTCATAGAGCTGCTTAAGCAGAAAGAATTGCTTACAAAAGTTCTGCCAAGCAGAAATAAGCATAGATTGGTTGTGCTTAGCACCTATTTGTGCTTAAGCAGCTTGATAAAATTGAGCCCAGATCTTTAAAGTTGAAGGCCTTGATTAAGATGCTAAGCAACACAACTGTAACTAAAAGTAGAACCTGATGACTTGGCAATCGTCACTAGAGTCCAAACCATAATAAACTCAATCTTAACTTGCAAAAGATAGTTAATGGCCTGACGTTTCGACCCTAGCAGAGTCTTTTTCGAAGGCTAAATGACAACACAACAAACATGAACAGGTAACATAAGCAGTGAAGTGGAAATATATGAATAGAGACAGAGAGTCCGAAAGCTAGCAGAAGAAAAGCAAGGCGTAAACAATAAATAGGGAGACAAAAGGGGGCGGGGGTTCTAACTTGATTCCATTTTTAGCTTGATTGATTTGTATTGATCTACAGATACTGACCTTTCTTTTTCTTCTTCTTGCCGAGTCCTCCTGCTTTGCTGCTCTTAGCTGAGTCTGGCTTCGGCACCGGTTCTGAGCTCGACATCGCCGTCGGCAGTCTCCCTCGTTCCTTCTCTGCCAAACAAAGATAAAGAAAACATTAGTATGACCCACAATATGGGATTTTTCCCCCATTATTAATGAAACCAAGGATGCCTCATAAGTGAACTTAATCACAGCTGATAAGAGTGACAGTGAAACTGGTGAGTATTATTCAGAAATTTTTGGCTAATGGAAAATTCCCATAAGGATCGTT
This sequence comes from Asterias rubens, assembly GCF_902459465.1. Classification (NCBI taxonomy): domain Eukaryota; kingdom Metazoa; phylum Echinodermata; class Asteroidea; order Forcipulatida; family Asteriidae; genus Asterias; species Asterias rubens. The sequence continues at coordinate 13,560,073 of NC_047074.1, read as the reverse complement.
TTTCATCACAGATGGTAGTCAATGACGTCAGGGGCAATCCATCTTTTGCCAATAGCACCGTCCCACAGCATCCTTGGTCTCGTTTGTCAGCAGAAGACAAGACTTAAAGGCACTGGACACCTTTGCTAGTTGTCAAAGACCATTATTCTCACTTTGTGTATGAATAAAATAACAAATCTGTGAACATTTTGAAAAACACCTTTGATGCACAAGTTTGAGCCTGAATTCTTTAAATATTTGAGTGAGAAATACCTCTTTCTCAAAACCTACGCTACTTCAGAGGTAGCCGGTTCACACAATGTTTTATACTATCAACAGCTCTCCATTGCTTGTTACCAAGTAAGTTTTTAAGCTGACAATTATTTTGAGTAATTATCAATAGTGTCCAGTGTCTTTAACGAACCCATGAGTAACGCCTGAGCTTCTTCCTCTGCTTTCAATCTGGCTGTCTCCGCTCGCTCATAACTCTCCATCTCTGCATGGTCAGCGGCGAGTTTGACCAATTCGATTGTCCCTTCAGCTTCTAGATTGTTCCCGTTGAGATAAATCTCCCTGGAATAAATGAGATGCATATTTTAAAAACCGAGTTTCATTTAGGATCAGAATAGAACAAGATTCAAAATTACGGGAAATCTCCATGAAAGAAGGACAGAATAATACATCCTTTTCAACTTTACCAACTCACATCTGTAATCACCGAATTCATTCTCCAAAAAGTAGACACTAATCCTTTTGAATTTGATCACGAGGAAGCCAGTTGCTGAATACCCCAAGCGGATTAACTGGACATCTATTAAGTTTGAAGACCCAAGTAAAGACAATGTACACTCACTCACTGAAAAAGATGTTCCAAATTTTTGTGGCTTAACTCAGAAATTCTTTAATGGAGTTTTCCTGTTATGAACTTAAACTCAGTGAGTATTCATTGAGTCACAAACTACTCACTTACCTAAGTGCCGTCGTTGAGACGATATCACCAAGCAGTGAGCCTGACTCAACCCCCAGGTCACAGTAACAGAGACTCAAACTCAGCAGAAGACGATTATTTTTCAAACCTTTACAGATTCCTCTCACTCCCTCGTCTCCAAATCTGCCGGAAAAAAAACCCAGGAAAAACAATTTCTCATGAAATACTTTCAGTTCACACAAGATGAATTTTTTTTTTCACCAGAAAATGTATATCCTTTAATGTATTGAGATTTTTTGAAAAACAAATCTCAGCTTCACTCCAGAGGGCCACTCAGGGTGAGGGCTACAAGGAAGTAAAACCTCATACTTCATCATTCATACGCAAATTGCAAAAGAGAAGCGGTTTTCCCTGCTTCTTTATTTGAGAACAGCGCCTAAAAGATTGTTTGAGACAGGAGAGACTCTTCTAGCTGTAACACAATACTCAAATACGACTATACTCCTCTGGTAAAACACACATCCCCAAGAAAATAATGTTGGAGATTGCCTGGAGCTGGTTGCCTGTAAAACACTGCGCCGTGTGTCACGACTGGCCTTTGTGGATCAAGATACATTTGTACTTACTCGTTATAATCAAAAGACAATATGCTTATTATCGTCATTGGAATACATCTGCAATAAGAAGAAATAAAAAAAGGTTGCTTACAGTAAATTAAATTCCACTTATAACCAAATAGGGGTTTGAAAACAACTACAAGTTTTGACGCAATTAAATTTTCTGATTGGGATGTCCTTTTTGTATTTTGTATTATGAAATAATAAATAAACCGTATGATAAAGGCCATCGCCTTCGGCTCGGGCCTTTATAACACGGCCACGACTCTGCCGGTTTTAAACGGTCGTTTATGTACTTGTCGCTACCCTTTTATTCCCTTAACAAACCATTTAGCTATTCATATGAATTGAATAATTTTTTATTAAAAATACCCCCTTTATTCCAACCCCTTTTTTAACAATAAACTGTTTTTGTTACAATCAACCAACTCAGAAACTAAACATTGAATATTATAAAATACAAAGGTTGTTTACTTCATGAGTCGTTCCACAGCATAAGCTCCAATATCACAATCAATCAACTCCAGTCTTGTGATTGGGTACACTCCTTTGTCTAACATCAATGCCTGCCGAAAAAGCAAAACAACTTCAGATATATTTCAGTTATAATATGAGGATTAAAGACACTGGACACTATCGGTAATTGTCAAAGACCAGTCTTTTCACTTGGTGTATCTCAACATATGCATATAATAACAAACCTGTGAAATTTGAGCTCAATTGGTCTTCTAAGTTGCGAGATAATAATGAAAGAAAAAACACCCTTGTCTTAGAAGTTGTGTGCTTTCAGATGCTTGATTTCGAGACCTCAATATCTAATTCTGAGGTCTCGAAATCAATTTCGTGGAAAATTTATTCTTTCTCGAAAACTACATCACTTTAGAGGGAGCCGTTTCTCACAATGTTTTATACTATCAACCTCTCCCATTACTCATTACCAAGTAAGGATTTATGCTAATAATTATTTGAGTAATTACCAATAGTGTCCACTGCCTTTACACAGAAAAGCAGATAAAACAGGGATGAAAGTCAAGTCAATGCTGATAAAACGTTTCACAACTAGGATCCCTGTCCCAAAATTCATAGAGCTGCTTAAATGCAGAAAAATTCTGGTTAAAATGTTCTGCTAGGTGGAAATGAGCAGGATGCCAATCACAAATTGTATTTTTTTGTGTGGTAGTTTGGCTGGTAACCTTATTCAAGTAAGCACAATTTTGTTATGCTCAGCTATTATCTGTGCTTAAAGGAAAGGTATAAATTGGTAATCATTCATAAAACTAATGGCAACAAAAGCTATCGGTAAGAAGCCTACAGCAGCTTTCGATAGTAACAAAAACCCATTTAGAATGTCGTTTTACTTTATAGTAATGCGGTTGTGGGAAGATGTCTCTTTGGAGACAAACTGAAACGAGACACTGGATTAACCAGCGCTGAGGAACTACGCTCCTGCATGCTGATCGGAACATCTGGAGAAAAAAATCACTGAGCAGGCTCGAGCTTCTAGATGGCGCCCGACTTGATTGATTGGGAAAATATATCAGATTTTATCCCCCCCAAATTGAATCTGTTCTCATATTGTGTATTCCAATTACAAATTTATTCTTCCTGCTTGGACCTCATCTCTCCAGATTTTCAGCAATATCTAAAAAATGAGAAATTTTGTAATAAAAAAGCTTACCAAAGTAGCAACGTCTTCATGTTTAAGAGGTATATCCCAAATATGAAGCTCCTTTATATATTTGTAGCGTTCTTGTCTTAATGACATCACGAGAGGTTCAAGACGGACGTTGCTTAAGACAGGATCCTGAAAATCAGCCACCGGCTCCAAGATAAACTGCAACCAAACATAAATTTTCAATGTGATTCAAAATAATATTCTTGTTTTACTTTTGTTCTAAGGGTTTCTTGTCACAGGGTGGGAAGAGGAATGCCCTGTAAACTTTTAAAATAAGAATCTTCAAGTGCAATGAATTTTGTTTTACTTGGACTATAGACGATGTGACCTCTGGTGTCACACGAAAACCATAACATAATTCGCGCGCATAATAATAATAATAATAATAATAATAATAATACCATTTATAAAGCGCCTTTTCCAAAGGTTACAAAGCGCTCAGAGAATGACAGGAAAAAACAAAAAAGGAATGCAAACAAAAACCAAGAGGAAAACCACGACTAGGCAAAGCTAGCAGCATTTAGCCAAGAAAGACCCGCACAAAGCCTGTCTCTTTTAGACTAGAACAGCAGGCCAAGCAAAGCGAAATTTACTGATTGAAAATGAATGTTTTCAGAGACCTTTTGAACATGGTAACAGAGCTAGAACTTTTGGTTGAGTTTGGAAGGGAATTCCACATCCTAGGGCCTGCAACTGAAAATGCTCTGTCTCCTGATTTTCTGGCATACCGCCGGGCAAAACCTTTGTGTTTTGGCAGCCAGCTAGAAAGTGTATGCAATCTTACAATGACTATGTGTCTTTTTGCCCGGCAAAACATGACGTATACAGTGTTTTTTCAACAGAGGGCGGTTTGAATGTAAACATATGTCACATCGTCTATTCAGACATGAATTGTTTACTGGAACATTTGATTGTACTGTCAATGGTTTAGTATGTAATGGACTCTTCAGATAATTCAATCACTTTTCTGATTTTTCCAAGTGGCAAAAAAATCAGATATCAGACTCGATGTACTTTTTGGGGCCAAACTGGGATGGTGGGAAAGTGACGTCAACAGCCAGGTGGAGGTGCCAAAAGAAAAAGATTAAAGGTGCACTTTTTACAGGTGCAAGAAAAAAAGGAAAGAATGTACTCCACTTTAAAGTTTTGTCTTGGACAATTGTAGTCAAGTACGACTGTCCAAGTCAAAATTTAGAAAAGAAGAATATAGCGCCCAGTAACAGGGTCACTAATTAATTTTATGACCACAACAAATCTAGGAAATAAACTTACTATTTTGCAGAATTTTAAGTTAAAAAAGTAGCGACCAAATTTTGGCATCTTTGTTAGCTTGAACCTCACCTTAACAATAAGTTTGTTGTCCTCTAAACAATTCTTCATGAAGGTTTTTAGACTCTGGCAGAACATCGTACTCTTGACGTCACAGTTGTTGAGATAAATACGATACAGTCTCTTGACGATGTCTCCAGGCGTCTCTCCCATCCCATTCAACTTCTTCTTCTTCTTTCCTTTACCCTTCCCCTTTCCTTTCTTCTTGCCTTTAGCCGGCATCTTGTTGTCGGCTCGTCACCTTCTCAGGTTTAGGTCCAGGTACATGGAGAATTATCTGTTTGGTATTTTGGTAAAAAAAAAAACATAACTAAGATTATAATGTTTGGTTTGTGGCAACATCGTGTGTGCGTATTTACTTGCTACATCACTAGGTACATCACCATGCAATCCCTCAAATCACAAAGTACAGAGTTTGGGATAGTTTTATAAATTGAATAATATGCTCACTAAATCTTACCTTTATGTTACACTTTCAAATTAATGAAAGAAATTGTTTAGGCTTCTGCCCTTTTAAGACCCTGTATCTCATCATATTTTTATGACCTTAATGTCTTAGATATTTTAGCCATCGTTTAGCAATCAATCAATCAAATTCAAGCTCTTCTAAAAATGTGGCAACTGTGACTCGTGAGTGTGACCGTCGCTCAGTGAATTTCCTGCTAAGTCACAGTGTCTTATTCTTAGCATATGATTTACTATCAACTGTTTTCAGTTTCCACTCCAGTCATTGACACAGAGATAAGACCCAGTAACTGGGGCACCGGCGCTGTACTCCTTTTTCTGATTTTTTTTCATTATAGGTCATCGGTCATACGATCGATAATGACAAATTTCGAACAAGGAGTACAGCACCCCAGCCCAGTTACTGGGTCTAGTCAGTGATGACCATCTGAGAGATGAAGTTACATTATCTATGGATAACTTTCCGTATGGCGCCACCACTTTTTCACTCATTTTTACAAAAAGGGATATATCAATCAGGTAAATTAGATACTATATTATTTTATTTCTAATGAAAAAGTGGTGGCGCCATACGGAAACTTTTCCTTATCTACATCCAAATTCAGCAAATTTAATTTTTAGAGTTGGTTGTACAGCTTAAAACATAAATTAATCATTTCACAACAAAATAACAATAACAAACATAAAAGCATAAACCAAAAAATGGAATTCCTAAATAATTAAAAGTAAAAGAATGAAAACTTAAATTGAAGTTGAATATCGAATCGTCTCACTAATTTTTTTTAAGAAACCAAACGTTTGATTAGTCATAAACAATCATCGTATCATTTTGTCTTTCAATAAAATAGTACAAAAATACTCACATAGTTTTTCACGAAAAAAGTTGGAGATGCAAAACTCAGTCCTGCGTGGTTGTTGTCATTGCAACTAACTCCCAAAAGGTTACCTCTAGAGGTCGCTGTTCAGTTTGTCAACCTTTGACCTGGGGAAAGATTTCGACCAATCAGACAGCAACACATCCGTAATAAAGCGGAAGTCAGTAATGCTGTCGTGTGCTTTTGCCGCAACCTCTCAAAAAGTAATACCTCCACGAATAAACGAGTAGAAAATCGTTATTACTTTACAAATCATGCACAGAAAAGTCGTCTGTGAATGAAAGTATTTGCAGTTTACCACCAGAACTTTATGATTCTTCATGGTTTGCTTTAAAAAGTGACTCAAAATGATTAATTTCAACCGATTTTTCTCGTCGCTGCCTCTACTTTTGGCAACACTCGCCGTGCAATACGATGGTAAGTCACTAAGTAGCTAAGCTGGGCGGGCGAAATGCCGCAGTGTGTGTGTATATTGCTGGATGGGGATGATGGTATGGGGGGCTGTGTATGTTTGGTCGAGCATGGGGAATCGGATAAAGGGGGAAGGTATGGGCTCCAATGCAAAGGACGGACAATTGAGGAAACATTTGTAATATTTTGATAAATCTGCATTAATTAAGTGAGTAAGTAGGCATATTTTTTGTTATTGTTAAAATTGCCAGTTGTTGTTATTCTTTAATTTGTTAAAAAAATTAAGCTTTTTATAAACCTAAAACTTTGGTCAAATAATATTATATTATAATATTGTAAAAAAAAAAAAAATAACATGTTTTTATTTTTTTATTTTAAAAGTAAATAGGAAACATGGGATGAAAAAAAGAAAATGAATTTAATTTTTTAAGAGGCCGTTCAAAATTATCAACATTTTCACAAGCGTACAAAGTACTAACCGTTCGATGGGAGGGAGGGGGTTAATGCTCGCTGTTCGCTTCAAATAGTTTTCTGACAAAATGTTGAATGCGGATAAGACTTTCTTTTTTTACCTTTTGAAAGTCAGATAAGCCGCGTCTTTTACCCAGGATTCTCCGGCATTATATTTGTATTTAACACATGTGTATGTTCTTTTTGCGATAGTACCGATAATTTTCATTCGTAAATTTTAAAGTTAGCCTGGTAATTAATTGAATTGACCATATTGACTAGGTAGTGGGGCATTTTATTCTCTGAAATGTTTTTTTTTTATACAAATTTGTTGTTTATTTTAAAATTAAACTCAAATATTAATTTAAAAATGTTAAATTTGTTGTGCAAATTGACTTTCAGTCTGTTAGTGTTAAATATCATAAAACTCTGTTGAGTTATGAATATAAGAACACAAAAGATAAGTCGGCAAATTAGATAATGTTTGTTCATAAAAACGAGAACAAAAATTTGCATTTCGAATGTATTAAAATGTTCTCACTTTTTTGTTACGTTTCAGAGGGAAAAACAGAATCCAACGCGGAGAGACTTCTAAAGTTTGGAAATTCTCTCTTGGCCCAGGGTCAGCTGGCAGAAGCCCTCACACAGTTCAACTCCGCTGTTGGTAAGATCTCACAAGAATCCGAATGATTACCTGACCGACCTCAAAAGATCGCGTTCTCGTAGAAGACAAACTGTTTGAAATGTCATGACTTAATCTCCGAACCACCAACCTTCTTTCAAGAGAAGATTAATACTTTGTTATTATTAGTGTCTAATTTGGGTAATGAAACCATAGATTTCTCATAAGTGAACTTAATCACTGTAGCTCACAAGCCTAGGAGGAGACCTGGGCCCAATTTCATGGCTCTGCTTGCCGTAAGCACAGAATCGGCGCTTACGAAAGCAGGGAATTCTGTGCTTAAGGCAAGCGTGTTTCACAGGCTAGCGGCAAATTTTGGCTTCTGCGTGTGCGTACTCCACTTTATTAGGCATTCTACGCTTACAAGGCTAGCGCAGAAATTCGGCGCTTGCACGTAAGCGGGGAATCGTGATCGTAAGCGCAGAGTTCGGCGGTAAGCAGAGCCATGAAATTGGACCCTGTAAACAAGGGGTGAAATGTAATATGAACCAAACAGCTGAATGTTCCATCAAAGGTCAAAGAAAATGATGGCAAAGTATCTTTCATAAAGACACAACTGCGCCGACCGGTACTTGAACCACCTCGATCACTGCTTTAAAAAAAAGAATAAAAAGGCAAGACGGTCACTTCAAGTTAAGGGCTACACCAAATCAACTGCCACTAGGGCCTCGATGCCACCTACTCCTAGGGCTGAAACAGGGTTACCCCCTTTCCATTAGGATACTATAGGTATCATCTACTAGGAGCCTGGCTGATCGAGCAGAATGCCCTACCTTCCCAACTGTTTCCTGATCAGAAATACCAGAGCTTGTCTCTGGTAAACTTATTTACTCCAGTATTAATTTCAAATTTCAACTAAATACATTATTTTTAAACCTCACAGACAATGATCCAAAGAATTACATGGCGTACTACAAGAGGGCGACGGTGTACCTAGCATTGGGGAAGTCAAAGGCAGCTTTACCGGATCTCAAGATGACGATGAAGCTCAAACCCGACTTTACATCAGCATTTATTCACCATGGTAACATCCTCCTTAAAATCGGCAAGATGGATGAGGCGGCCAAGGACTACCAAGAAGCTGTGAGTAGCTGACTTTTTGCGGGCGTCGGGGCAGGCCTTAAATTAACCTAGGGCACCCACAGCAATTGCCCTGGGCTTTTGTTGCAGTGCCCTTTGCAAAGTAACACTATAAATCAAGACTTTTTTCATAGAGTTGCCACTTCCCATAGCAAAATTATTGCCCCCCCCCGTTGCCCCTGGTCCTGGTCCCCCTTCAGAAATTTCCCGTTGGCTTGAAGGGCACTTGGAAGTGCCCTTCTCAAAATGAAAATGGCCTTGCCCTCTCAAAGGTGAAATTTCAGGCCTGCCTAATTATTATTATTATTTTTTCTTTGCAAAATTATATTTGTATACTAGAATTTTCTTTTAAGTTTTTTGTGTGAACAGGTTTATCGTTGATTGTTTCCTTGTGCAGCTGAGACAAGACCCCAATAACCAGGAAGCCAAGACAAACTTTGAGAGCATTCCAGCGCTAAAGGAACATATTATAGATGCTGGACAGTTTGTCAAGGAGAATCGACTCACAGAAGCTATTGATTATTACTCTAGAGTTGTCATGGTGAGCGGCTCTCATATCAGAATCAGAATATTTACTTTAAAAATGCTCAGTGGAATTTGTGTAAAATATTCAACTGGCCTTGTGCTTGTTAAGTAGCCCAACAGAACCCAATTTCATGACTCTCCTTACTTTAAATAATGAATCCTCGCTTACAGAAGCAGGGAATTCCGCAGCATCAAAATATTATCAGGAGACTGCCAACATAGGGAGGGTGCTGGTAGAGTGCTGTCATGTTAATCTATAGTTTGCAGGTTGAAGTCCCACTGTAGTTTGATTTCTCAACCCAATATGAAAATAAATTGATTGATGGATCGATTAATTAGTGGGGTGTCATGGCCTAGCGGTTCAGATAATCAGACTCGAGCTCTGGTGTTTCTGATTAGTAGAGTGTGGGTTCGAGTCCTAGTCGTGACGCCTGTGTTCTTAAGCAAGACACTTAACCATGATACTTCGTCCTTCGGATTGGACGTAGAGCCGTTGGTCCCTTGTGTAATGCACAGAACCCAGGGCACTTATCATTACAGAAGGGGTTCTACCCAGTGTTCCTGGTTTAATTGACTGCATATTGCGCCACAGCACCTTGTAAAACCATTACATGGTGCTGTAAAGGAATAGGTCTCATACTTCAAAATCTAGCTCCATATTTCTTCCAGGAAAAATACTGAGCATTTTGATCAGCCTCTAGGGATGTGATAAAGAGCTATATAAGAATCCAGATTTATTATTATTATTATTAGTATTATTATTATTATTATTATTATTATTATTATTATTATTATTATTATTATTATTATTATTATTATTATTATTGTTATTATTATTATTATTATTAGTATTATTATTATTATTATTATTATTATTATTATTATTATTATTATTATTATTATTATATATATTTTTTTTACAGTACATGCCATGGAATGTTACATTCAGAGCTCTGAGGGCTGAGGTATACATGAAGGAAGGCTCGTACTACAAAGCAATCGATGACTACAAGTCCATCACTAAACTCAAACCCGATAGTATGGCAGAGTATCTACAAATGAGCAAACTACATTATGCACTAGGGGATTTAGAAGACGCTCTAAGGTAAGAAAGAAAAAGTAGTTTTTATATTTATACTATTTAACTACAACAGTTGGAAATAGATAATAGGGACTTTTCGTTTTCGACGACGGATGGTTCTGCGACGGTAAAGATGACATTTGGCGTCATCTGCGCATGCGTCGGCTTTGAGGACGGTCGTCCCTCAATTTCTACGACAGTACTTGGGATGAATCTTCGTTGTGCTGAAAACGACAACGTTTAGCTGAACAACCGTCGCAGAACCATCCGTCGCCGAAAACGAAAAGTCCCTAACGCTTGAATGTTGACAACGAGCAGTGTATACTGTTTGAAACATCAAGACCACACTGGCTCTATTCAGAGCCAACAATTCTCCCAATAGATACATGGTTATACCCGTAAGTTTACTAGTTAGAAATTGCAATTAAATTAAGCTACAGTTAAGTTACAGATATTTCTTCAAATCACGATTGAAGATAGTTGCACTTCCAGACACACCGAGGCCAACCCCCTTTTTTGAGCGATAAGTGTGTACTGGGGTCTTTTGTGCCATCGATAGTTTTTTTATAACAATACACGGGACCAACGACTATTAATACCAATCCGAAGGATGGGGCAGTAATGGTTAAGAGCCTTGCTGAAGGACATTAGTGTCAAGACCGGGACTCAAACAGACACTGCTAATCAGAAACACCAGAGCTTGAGTTAAATGCTCTTAAGCGCTTGACCACGACACACCCATCGGTAGGGCTAAAGGAAAGATTGCTGTACATCAAACTGAGACTGTTTTGTTCAAATTGCATACAGTCAAACTGTAGAACGTTTTTTTTTGGAATCTGAACAGCTCGATTTTACAATGCTATGTTTTGTTGTTTCTTTTAGCGATGTTCGAGAGTGTCTTAAGCTAGACCAGGACCACAAGCAATGCCTCCCTCATTACAAGAAGCTAAAGAAACTGGACAAACAATACTCGCAAGCTCAGGAATTTATAAACGGAGGAAGGTAAATAAGTCAATCAATCATTACTTGAGAAAATAGAATTAGTTGTTGCCAAACTACTTACCAAACAAAGGGACTTATGGTATACATGCTGAAAGTAGTTAAAGGCAGTGGACACTATTGGTAATTACTCAAAATAATTATTAGCATGATCAACTTGGTAACAAGTAATAGAGAGCTGTTGATAGTATAAAACATTGTGAGAAACGGCTCCCTCTTAAGTAACGTAGTTTTCAAGAAAGAAGTTAGTTTTCCACGAATTTGATTTCGAGACCTCAGATTTAGAATTTGAGGTCTCGAAATCAAGCATCAGAAACACCAGAGTTTGAATTCGGTGCTCTTAACCGCTCGGCCACGATACTCCTTCTTGGATGTTCAGACCATGGGGTTGAATGGTCTGAAGGTGCCTTATCCACAGTTTCTCCCTTCTCAGACGAAACAGTCTCTCTGAATAATTAATAATAAAGACTGGAAAGTCCAGGTGGAAACTAACATCATCCTTCCGACTCTCAGCAAGGAAAATTCAAAGTTGTTCCTGGTCATTAAAAAACGTCTGTCGTAAGTCTGTCCTAAACAAATTTGCAGCTTTGGTATCAATCAGCGTTAAGTGTTTAATGAACCAGAACAATTTCTTTATTGGATTTATATTGCGTTCTCTCCAGGACCAGCCTGTCTAAGGGTGCGCAACAGAAGTAGTAATTACCAGAAGTATTAATAATTAATCTTTGTCACCTTTTTTCCTCATTATACAGATATGAAGAGGCAATTCAGAAGTACACAAAAACATTAGACACAGAACCAGACGTTCCGCTGTACAAAATGAGAAGTAAAGCTAAAATATGTCACTGCTACAGAAAGGTTGGTCCGATTTGTTTCTCATTTCGCAGTTTGTGTACCCTTAGTCCCTTAGAGCACATACTTCAACTTTGTTCACTTAGATTCATAAACATGTGATTTGTCAGAATAGTTTTACAGACCACTGTTAAAAATTTTCCTAAAGGATGGGAATAAACCTTTGGTAATTACACCAAAGAATATTGACCTTAAAGGCAGTGAACACTATTGGTAATTGTCAAAGACTAGCCTTCACAGTTGGTGTATCTCAACATATGCATAAAATAACAAACCTGTAAACATTTGAGCTCAATCGGTCATAGAACTTGCGAGATAATAATGAAAGAAAAAAACACCCTTGTCACACGAAGTTGTGTGCGTTAAGAAGGTTGATTTCGAGACCTCAAGTTCTAAATCTGAGGTCTCGAAATCAAATTCGTGGAAAGTTACTTCTTTCTCGAAAACTATGGCACTTAAGAATGTTTTATACTACCAACCTCTCCCCATTCCTCGTCACCAAGTAAGGTTTCGTGCTAATAATTATTTTGAATAATTACCAATAGTGTCCACTGCCTTTTAATCAGATTTACTTGGTAAGAAATATTGCAGCTGTTGATAATTTAAAGCATTTTGAGAAATGATTCCCTTCAAAGGAATGTCTTTAAAGAGAAATGGATTCAAAGCATTTTGAGAAATGATTCCCTTCAAAGGAATGTCTTTAAAGAGAAATGGATTCAAAGCGTTATTGTAAATTCATGACTTTAGGGTTTAGGATTATTGCAGTAAAACTCTAAGGTGCCTCAACTTTTTTTTCTAGAGTTGGAAATCGGCCGATGATTATATCCGCTGCTGTTCACATTCTGTACTGGTAGGCATACCTTATGCATACCTTATGCCTACCATGTAGATTCACACTGTCGAACGAGGCCGATACTTTGATTACATTATTTGTTTACTGAAGAGGTCAACAAACAGCAGGCACAAAGGCTATAGGAGAATATAGTTTAGATAGACTGGGTAGAAAAAGCAATGATGGTTTCGGGAGGTGTGCTGATCGAAAACACCTGGGGTGCGTTCCACTCGCGCAAACGTTGCCAACAGTTGCGCACGTTCGCCAACAATTTCAAGTGGAACGAGTTGTTCGCCGCCACCGTTGGCGAACGTTGGCAACTTTAGGCGAACATACTTCTGAGGTGTTGGCAAGTGGTTTTTAAAATGGCGGACAAGCATACGGTATTATTTCTTTGTCACAAACATGATTACATTGTATTTTTGGTGGATGATAATGCAGATTTGGAATAACAAAGTTAATTAGTTGATGTAATGATGTCAAAAAGAGGACTATTGCAGAAAAAAACGAAGTTTAAAAAAAAACCTATGTATGGTGCGCGCCATCTTCATTTCAGGGCGCCGCCATATTGACATCGCGTATACGCACCAATCGTTCAAACGATAAAAAAACGTTTGCGCGAACAGTTGCGAGTCGTTTGCGCGAGTGGAACGCACCCCAGACCTTGAGTCCAGTGTTCTTATCCACTTGGCCACAACACGCCTCTTGAAGTGACTCCTAACATCTTTTCTTTGTTTGACAGTTACACAAGACAGTAGAGGCATTTAAAATTTGCAATGAGGTCCTCGAGCACGACGAGGAAAATGTTGACGTTTTACTCGATCGAGGTGAAACATTTCTTATAGATGAAATGTACGATAAAGGTAAGATAATTTTTGATAATAATAAAATTAATTAAATATTAAAGGTATTATACAGGATTGGTAGAGCCGATAAAATAGTCACAGACAGTGTTCATGTTTTGTGTCAGCAACCATACGTGAGATAAAAAACCTGTAAAAAGTTGGGCTTAATCTGTTTTGAGAGTCTGGGGAAATTGGTGAAATTGTCACATTGTCTTTATTTTGGTTCAGTGGACATCAGCTGTTGCCTTTTGTTAGGTTTTCAGATATCGTTTTCTCAAATATGACTTAATTTCAGATATTTTTTTATTTCACATTAACAAATTGGAATTCTGCATCACAACATTCACTAATCAGTAACTAGTAAACTTGTGTAACTAGTAAACTTGTGTAACTAGTAAACTTGTGTAACTAGTAAACTTGTGTAACTAGTAAACTTGTGTAACTAGTAAACTTGTGTAACTAGTAAACTTGTGTAACTAGTAACTTGCGAATACAACACGTTATGTTTACTTGTTATAGTTACTTCTTGTTTTCCACACCATGCCAAGCTTCAAACACCACTAATCATTTTTAAAAAAATCCGTTTAATATTTCAGCAATTGAGGATTTTAGGAAAGCAGATGAAATTGAGAACACTCAGCGAACTGAAGAGGCGCTGAACCGAGCCCAGAAACTTCATAAACAGTCACTCAAGCGAGACTACTACAAGATTTTGGGTGTTAAAAGGTATGTCTCAACACACTAGTGCTCTGTTTTCTGATATAATTGACACTTATTTAGGTGTGTGTGTCAGTGTTGTAGCCCAGTGATAGGCAGGCCTGCCTAGGACTCACAATTTTTGCCCATACATTTTGCCACCCGGCGCAGATTTCCCCTAGAATCAATCAAAGAATTTTGTCCGCTGTGCATTGATCTGAGACCGGGCTAATGAAAAGGAGGAGCAAATCTCACAGAAAAAGAACTCAGTCGAAATGACATTCAACTAATTGCATGGCCCCTTAACATGAACAGGTTGGGAATCTGGCATCATGCCTGAGGCTTGCACTTTAGCATTAACAATGATTAATGGCCCCATAATTGAACTGGAATATATATTGGATTTATAGTCCACCACCAAAATTGGTCTAGCTAAAACTCTGGTTTGTGTGGTATAGAAGAAATATTCAATGTGGTGTCGTGGCTGAACGGATAAGAGCACTGAACTCAAGCTCTGGTGTTTCTGTTCAGCAGAGTGTGGGTTCGAATCCCGCTCGTGACACTTGGTCCCTGAGCAAGACTTGCTTCTCTCCACCCAGGGGTAAATGGGTACCTGTGAGGGCAAAGATGGTTCTTGTGGTTGGTTTAGTTTAGTGCGCTACATATGTTGCGACTCAGGCTGTATACTCCCCAGAAAGCTGAGATGGGTTAAGGAATGAAATGGCCCAGTGATCAGGGTAATAATGTTGGAAGCGCCTTGAGACATGGTGTATAAAGCGCTATATAAAAACATAATATTATTATTATTAATGCATTTTGTTTTTGTATCGTTGTGATGACAAAAACCAATCTATGACCATTCCTTTTAATTTGTTTTCTTCTCCCAGGAATGCCAGGAAGAAGGAGATTCTAAAAGCTTACAGGAAGCTAGCTCAGCAATGGCATCCAGACAAACATGAAGAGGGTCCCGCTAAAGAGAAAGCTAGTAAAATGTTTATGGATATCGCAGCTGCTAAAGAAGTCTTATCAGATCCAGGTAAATGTCCAGGCAGATGCGACGAAACTGTTAATGTTATGCTATATTTCGGTGATGGAACCAAAGGTGCCTCATTTGTGAACTTGATGTAGCGGACAATATTGGTTCGTCCTTCAGATGAAACGTAAAGTTGTGTAGGTCCTGTGTTCCTAGTTTGATTTGCAGCACATTGCGCCACAGCACCTTGTAAACCTGGTGCCATGTAAAAGGAGTGGATCTCATAACTAAAACCTAGTCACACCCATACCTTACAGGAAAATACTGTATGTATTCAAGACGTAGCTCCTCATACTTTGTAAGAAAAATACCTAGAGCTTTGAGATGTCCTTCAGCTGTTGTGAAGCACTATATAAAACCCTCAGTATTTATATTATTTAAAATCCAAGTTTGACACCATTGTTTTGTTTTGTTTTTCCGCAGATAAACGTCAGATGTTTGACCAAGGTGAAGACCCTCTGGATCCCGAAGAACAACAGAAGAGACAACAGTGGGGGCAGCCATTTGGGGGTGGGTTCAATCCCTTCGGAAGTGGGGGCGGCGGCTTCAAGTTCCACTTCCCATGATCCAGATTATTATTATTCATATTTTAAGTTTTAATGGACGGACATTTTGGTAACGATTGTTGCTGTGGTGATAGTACTCCAACCAATGAGAGACGGTTGCTTCCCAGGATGCATTGCGGTGATCCGTAAGCGGTTTCTCCAACCATGGGTACCGGTGAAGTTTAAACCAGAATTTTTATGCATAAATCAGGTACCAGTTTTTTTCAAAGTTGTCAGCTATTGACAATTTTTTACCCTTTTCTGTTCTCTCGATATTTTCTCTCGAAAGAATGGAATTGTGAAGTTTGAACAGAGAAATCATTTACATTTTTTATCTGGAATAACAATACGGTTCGATTGTCGCATTCGTCTAGAGAATTAAAACCTGTAAGGCTGTAGTCTCATAGAAGTGTAGACCAATCCGACGAAACAAAATTGGTAGAGCCCTCTATTGAAAATTACCTGCGGTTTCTTTTTGCGCACAAACTAGGCATTGAAGACACTGCAGCAAATGGCGCCCGGTGCACAACACTTGCGCGCCCGGTGCGCAACACTTGCGCGCCCGGTGCCCGTATTGGTCTATAGACCAGATTATAACTTCTCTTGTGCAAGTCGAGAGAAACACTAACAATTCTCTGATTTTTTTTAAAGCTTCATATTGCCTTCAAATATCTCAATATTGTGTTATTTGGAATCACTCCTTATCATTTTGATTAAGCAGCTCTATAAAACTGGGCTCTGGATATACCATGGGACTTAAACACAGGAAGCAAAGTGCCTTTTATGATTTCACAAACCTGTTTTTAAAAGTAACGGATGAATAGATAATCATGATAACCTTGACCCGCAAAACACCATTCCTTCACCAGAAAACCCCATTCCTTCACAAAAAAAAACACCATTCCTCCACCACAAAACCCTCATTTCTTCACCAGAAAACCCCCATAATTCGGCGTATAAGTGATAAACTTTAAAGGATGTGGGAACCCATGGGCCCCATTGCCCTGGTCTTGGCCTTGGTGCCCCTTCAATGGAAGTGCCCTTTGCAAATTGAAAATGGCCATACCCTCTCAAAGATGAGAATCCAGGTTTGTTAAGATATTGAAATCTGTGACATGTATTTTAAGGATTCTTTCCCAAATAAAGACTTGTAATGCGCACAAATCCACCATGCTGGGTGTTCAAGGCTCTCTTTAAGGACAGCATTTTAATATATCGTTCTTGAGGTCAATATTTATATCCCATAGACCTTAGTCCTCAATCACAAAGGACAGTCTGAGTTTTTTTTTTTACTTATGCAACTTGTTCGTCTATTTATCAACTTTTGCAACTTCTGTATTTTTTCTGTTGTGGTACAATTTGCCAAAACCCAGATGCAGTTGTCAATATGAAACAATGATAATGTTGCTGAGAGGTTTCTTTGATTTGTGTAATTTTGACAAAGGGTGAACAATTAACATATAGATTTGTTGCTACACAAGGATTTATCAAACAACTTCACTGTACACTTAATAGTGCTCTCAAAAACTTGCGGGCAAATAATCCAGCCCCCCCCCCTCCTCCTCTCGTGAGACTGTCTGTTAACTTATTTTGAAACTATTCCAGTCTGATCTTTCCTTACAGTTAAAGGTTTTTTAGTATATGGGATTCTTAATTGTTAAACATTTAGTCTAAGCTACTGATAGATGTTCTGTGAAATATTTTCCTCTGAAATGAAGTCATATCTGAGAAAACTGTATCAGCACAACTACATTGCAACAGATGATTTCGGTTGTTACAACCGAAATTAATGACTGTTTTAATCTGTTTTAAAGACAGTGGACACTATTGGTAATTGTCAAAGACTAGTCTTCTCACTTGGTGTATCTCAAGCATAAAATGCATAAAATAACAAACCTGTGTGAATTTGAGCTTGATTGATCGTCAGAATTGCGAGATAACTATGAAAGAAAAAAAACAATCTTGTAGGACACAAAGTTGTGTACTTTCAGATGCTTGATTTCGAAACCTTGAATTCTAAATCTGAGGTCTCGAAATCAAATTCATGGAAAATTACTTCTTTCTCGAAAACTATGTCACTTCAGAGGGAGCCGTTTCGCACAATGTTTGATACTATCAACCTCTCCCCATTACTCGTTACCAAGTGAGGTTTTATGCTGATAATTATTTTGAGTAATTACCAATAGTGTCCACTGCCTTTAATACATACTGAAAATTATGCACATTTTTGTAAACCTTTTTCTCCTGACTCGCACAACGGATTAAGTCCACATTTTCACAGCCTTATTATTTCATGAATAACGGTTGATCACACAAAACGCGAACACTGTCTGAATATTTTGCCAGATCTACCAATCCTGTATATTGCCTTTGAGTGAACAAAGGGAACAAATTTATGAATCTGCACATGGAAAGAGAAAACCTTTTTTTTTTTAAATATCACCCTCTCATTGACATTAATTAGGGAATTTAAAGTAGCCAAGTCAAGTAACCATAGTATTAAATTATGGGTTCTATTTTGTTGTACAATTTATTTTGAAATTTTGAGATATTTCTATGAGAATTGAAATAAATAAGTAATAAATAACTAATGATTGTTACTTGCGTTGGGATTTGTTGTACTTTACTTAACAATTTAGCAAAATTTGACAAATATTGTCATTTGAAAATTTCGCCTCAAAAGTTGACAAAATCATAAGGGGTAGTTAGTCCAGGCATTGTAACAAACTTTGGGCAAGAAAAATAAGTTTGAATTGTAAGCTCTAAAATGATGCAGTATGCACTTCTGATACCTTTTTATATAAGTTGACTTACGATTTCAGCTGATTTTGCAGAAATATTGAAATTTGAAAATTAGGCCCAAATTAAACAAATGATAAGGGGTTAGTCCAGCATTTTCATCAATTTTGGGCAAATATTTATGTTGCTGTTTTATTCCCTAAAATGATGCAGTAGGCACTACTGATGCCTTTTTATATAACTTGACCAATGGTTTCAGCTAGGTTTGCAGAAATATTGAAAGTTTAAAATTAGGCCAAAAATTCAAAAAATCATAAGGGGTAAATCCAGCATTTTTTTCAATTTTTGGCAAAAATTTATGTTGCTGTTTTATTCCCCAAAATGATGCAATAGGCATACTGATGCCGTTTAATATAACTTGACCAATGATTTCAGCTATTTTTGTAGAAATATTGAAATTTGAATATTAGGGCAACAATTAAAAAATCATAAGGGGCAAGTCCAGCACTTTTATCAATTTTGGGCATATATTATGTTGCTGTTTTATTCCCTAAAATGATGCAGTAGGCACTACTGATGCAACTTTACCGATATTCTTGCAAATTTTTTACGAATGTTTTTTGTCAACTGTGCAAAATCTTAACTTGGGAGTAAGTCTCCTAATACCTTTTTATTTAACTCGACCCAAGATTTCAGCTAGCATTTTTGCAAATTTGGGCAAATTTGAAGTTGTGATTAAATACTCTAAAACGACGCAGTAAGTCTCCTAACACCTTTTTATTTAACTCGACCCGAGATTTCAGCTAGCATTTTGTCAAATTTAGGCAAATTTGAAGTTCCGATTTAATGCTCTAAATAGGTTAACGGATGCGGATGACATAGACCATTAAAAATAAGGCAACAAAAATGAAAACAAATTCTGGACAATGAAAATATGGACAAATTAAAAAATGACATCAAACAGTTTAAAGTAAAGCATAGGGAACACCCACAGTTTATTAATAGTGCAAAAAGAATCTTACAAATGAGATTGTTCATCTTCATAATATATAATATTTTGGAATCTTCATTTGAAAGATTGTAATCTCAGACATTTATATTTCTTATCATGTTCTTGTACAATAAACCACTTATCTCTAACTCGCACTGAAAAACTGTATAGCAAAAAACTCTGCAAAGTTTGACAATGTAATATTTACAATGGAAGTATACATTATCGATTAAAAAACTTTCCATCATTTTCACTTACAGGCGAACCAAAAAAATCACCACATATAAACTTTTCTAAACCGGTTCAATAAGCCATTTGCAAGTTATATTTAAATAGTGTCTTGTACCATTACTGGTTAAAGGAACACGTTGCCTTGGATCGGTCGAGTTGGTCTTTGAAAAGCGTTTGTAACCGTTTGTTGTAAAATGTATATGGTTAGAAAGATGTTTAAAAAGTAGAATACAATGATCCACACACATTTGCCTCGAAATTGCGTGGTTTTCCTTTTACTTCGCGAACTAACACGGTCGGCCATTTATGGGAGTCAAAAATTTGACTCCCATAAATGTTCGGCCTTGTTTGTCGACGAGGTAAAAGGAAAACCACGCAATTTTGAGTGATACTTGTGTGGATCATTATATTCTACTTTTTAAATATCTTTCTAACCATATACATTTTATAACAAACGTTTACAAACGCTTTTCAAAAACCAACTCGTCCTATCCAAGGCAACGTGTTCCTTTTAGTCACAAGCTACCCCTCACATTTGAGTTCCTCAGACTATACGCCTCTCATAATATTCATGCATGACGTCATAATTCTTACCCAAAATTAGGCTATAGGCACACGACCGCCACCATTTGCAGTGGCTGCACCAATGGCCTTGTTTTGGGTAAGAATTGTGACGTACCTCATGCATTATTATTAAGAGACAGTTAGAGCTATGTCCAGTTGTTGCTTTTGATGAGCAAACTCAGTTGCCATAGATATTCATTAAAAACTGTCTGCAAGGGTATTTGCCATCTCTCATGTAACTTTGCAACAGCGTGCCCAAAACCATGTAACAAGGCAAACTGTCAATATAGAGAAATTAGTAAGCCAATGAACCACACATTATTTAACTCCCAAATGGCCAACCCCTAACATTGAGCCTAAATCTTTCAATAGTAAGTTTAGTTGAACCAGTTTAGGGAACATTTTATCCCCCATGAATCTTTCACTCGATCACATCAACATATTACATATATGTACACATTCAAAGGTCCAGACCTCATTGTACAAGTTTAAAGGAAAACCAAATTCTATTTCTCTTTTTTTTTTTACACGATCAGTAGGCGCCAAGATTTGGCGATCATGACCAATCTACTATGCAAGATGTAAATTTAGAGCTAAATCTACGAAGAAATGCCACCCGTTTTGGAAAAGAAAGCTGCAACTTATAATCCGTTACATTTTCACCAGGAAAATTCCTGATAAAAATCCCAAAATATTATTCAGCATTAATAGATTTCCTACAAAAAAAACCTAGAGTTTTTTTTATGGAATTATGTGTTTCAACAGGAAAAAGGACATTGGTTTTAGTTTTTAAGCTCTCTTCTAACCCACCCCCCCCCCCCCCAACACTAATTCAAAAACTCAACCGGCAGAGTTTTCTGTACAGTTGTATCAAAAACCCTTGAAAAAAACAAAACTTTTTTTCAAATAAAAAAACCCTCAGTTCAACAAACATGATCCAAGCCAATGATGAAACATGGGATTCTTAGTAAGTACATGTATATCCAGGGCACTTTTTCCGGCTTGATTGGCATAAGTTTTTGCATAAGTCACCAATAGGGGGCGCAACATCAAATGACCTGGAGAGACTGGGCAAGTCTATGAGACCATCTGAGGGGCTTTTTGGCGGTCGTAACCAAGTGCTGTTTCGGTTGACCTGGCCATTGATTAAAGACAGTGGACACTATTGGTAAATGTCAAAGTTTATGAATAAAATAACATCCCTGTGAAAATTTGAGCTCAATCGGTCATCAAACTTGCGAGATAATAATGAAAGAAAAAAACACCCTTGTTTCACAAAGTTGTGTGCGTTAAGATGCTTGATTTCGAGACCTCAGTTCTAAATCTGAGGTCTCGAAATCAAATTTGTGGAAAATTACTTCTTTCTCGAAAACTATGGTACTTCAGAGGGAGCCGTTTCTCACAATGTTTTATACATTCAACCTCTCCCCATTACTCGTCACCAAGAAAGGTTTTATGCTAATAAACATTTTGAGTAATTACCAATAGTGTCCACTGCCTTAAAACACTTATCAGTGACCGAAACAGTTATTGGTTACAGCCGCCAAAATGTTTGTTTGATACATACATCTCTACTCCAGTAATTCATGTTGGGATACCGGCGACTATGCTAACAAAACAAATGTCGTCAGTCAAGACTAGGACGTTTCGATAAAACCATAATTGAAATATCTTAGGTTGGAGACAGTGAATGTGTTTAGAAAATAAAACAGAAGGTCAGAATTTGATCAGAATCAAATCGTTCAAATAACCGTTGTTAGGATACATGATGCAAACCAAACTAACACATATCACACATGATTAATGAATTAGTTCCATATGATGCATTTCTTCAAAAACAGATGAGACTGGTATTATGTACGCTTACACTCTTTGAATCAAGATAAGGTATGTTTCCCAAAAACTTAAAGGTGTTATAAGATACAGGATTGGTAACGATAACAAACATCATTGTTAAATTTATATGTGAAAGCTTGCTGATTATGAAGTTCATAACAGAACCATTTTTTTTTGGTAAAATTTTTTCCCTCTGAAATGGTTTAATATTCAAAAGATTGTATCTGGAAATATCAATGCAACTTCGTTTTTTACAACCAAAACTAAGGACACTGTCTTTACTTGCTGAAAATTGTGCGTTATTTTTCACTATGTTCTCCTGACTCACACAATAGATTAGGCTCAAATTTTCACAGGTTTATTATTTCATGTTTTCATGGTTGATCACACAAAACATAAACACTGTCTGCGACTATTTGGTCAGCTCTACCAATCCTGTATAATACCTATAGTTTTCCAAAGTAGTTTTTCCCCCAAAAGACTGCCCGAACCCTATTTTGTTTTCTACCAGTGGTCAACTCTTAAATTAAAAATAATGCAAAAATTATTGAGAAAACAAAACCTTTAAAGTGCTCATGATTATATATTTCAACTGCAAACAGTAGATACATACAAAACGAAAACCAACAAAACCTTTTTACAAAAGTTATGAGTTGAAAATATTGTCCATGTGACGTATGACATACATATTTAGGTTGTCAAGACAATGTGACACTTGACAAGAGCAAGGTTTGAACCTGAGACCCCCGGATTAACACACCGGCGCTCTACCAACGGAGCTGTAGCCCTAGACTTGGTGGTCTTCCCTATTTTGTCAATATCTTTGTTCAGGTGTGCCAGTCAAAAGCCGTTTGACCTGTAACTACTGTTTAGCCAGGGATCACACCCAATTTGACGATACAACCTGGGAAGCGGCAGCAGAGGGATCAACTTAAGGGATGCGATTTTGTATTTCAAATATCAAATAATAAATCACAAAGGAAAGTTTTGGGGTTGAACAAAGAAAAATTGACAGGAGCGGGATTTGAATG
This sequence comes from Asterias rubens, assembly GCF_902459465.1. Classification (NCBI taxonomy): domain Eukaryota; kingdom Metazoa; phylum Echinodermata; class Asteroidea; order Forcipulatida; family Asteriidae; genus Asterias; species Asterias rubens. Next base: position 13,536,782 of record NC_047074.1, on the reverse strand, counting down.
TGCTTGCACCCTACCAATTGAGCTATGCAGCCCTTATAGAATTAAAAAACATGAGAAAAAGAAGGAAAAAAAAAAAAAACCTACAACCACATAACAGTCATCTTGTTTGTCTTTTTCATTCAAGGCAGATCTTGGGAGTCTCTCAGTCTTAAGAAAAAAACTGGAGGCAGCAGAAATCAGGCCTGGATTTGTCCCAAGCCTTGGTACCCCATCAACACTTTCCAATAGACTTTAAGATTTTCCATTGAGAGTGGCCTTGCCCTCTCAAAGATGAAATTCCAGGCCTGGACTTGCCAGGTAAGGTCAGAACTTTGCTGAACAAAAGAAACAAATATTCCATACTTGTACAACTTTGAGCCTCAACAGTCCCCTAGTGTCATTTGGATAACATCAAATTTGCATAATAAATACTCTTAGTTGACTTATGTGTTTGCGATCATACATCAATCTCGGACTCCGAATCCGATCCGCTATCCATGAGAGAAGAGGGCGTGTCGGTCGCTCCCCGGGACGGCCCGGCGTCCGAGAACGACCCCAAGCTGGAACTCTGAGAGGCTGATCCGAACCCCGCCACCGTCATGGCTACCTCTTCATCCGTCTGGGATAAGGGCGTGGCTAACGGTGAGAGCTGAGGATTACGATGGAACGCCTTGGTGCTTGAGGGTGTGGCTTGGGCGTGGCTAGATGAGGCGTGGGTGTGGATACCGCTGGGTCCTGCCCTAATTGATGTGCTCGATGTTGTACCACTCTCTTTATCTGCCATTTCTGTAAATAAAAAAAAAACACAACCAAGTTAAGTCTCTGAAATCTGTTATGATTACTGATCCAGTTAACCAGATTTCATTTCCCCAAATAAATAAATCTTGGTACTCCATTTTGGAATTCAGATTCTGAATGGCGTGTCATTCAGATTTTCCCTGTGTGGGTTTTCCCTTGTTCTCTGGGGTTTTCCGCCCACCTCTAAAACTGACATTTTCTTCCTTGTATTCATTCTAGACCAAAGTATACATGGAAAAAAGGCTGCAATTAAGTCCTGCAAACAAAGACCGTTACAAATTCTCCTTCCTCCCAATATCATTTGCAGAATGGAACAAGTTAAGACAACATATTCACCACGCACCAACTGTAGGTATTTTTAAGGAAAAACTTCAAGCAATTGACATAAGACAAATCACCAGCTTACCCAGTACATATTGATCTAACGCTTTTGGAACCATGCAACGAGCTCGTTCTAAGTCTCCGTGAGTACACTGTCCTTTCTCCAGACCAAACGCCATACCCATCCTCTTTAAAACTTCTATATCGTCATGAATCTCAAAGGTGTTGTCAAAGTTGAATAGATACTCAAACCTAATACAGAGAAGAAGAGAAACAAAGACAGTTTCAGGATTAGAGTCAAAGAAAGCTTGAGAACGTGTAAAGCCCCCCATTGAGCATGCTCAAAAATTGTGGGCGACCATCTCATCCTGTAATTAGATGTAGAGGAGCAACGTACTTAGAGCGAGAGAGACTTACTACAAATGAAATTACCGTACTTGGGTCGCACTAGGGACGTGAATTTAACTGACTAGGGTCACAAAATAGACATTGTCCGGCCAAAGCTATTTGTTCTAGCCAGACAAAACCTGTTTGAGGATTTTTTTAGCACGTGTTTGGATGTTTTGAAAACTAGTTTGGTTTTACCCGGCCTTAAGTCTCTCATGTCTTCCAACTTTTTGGGAACCCCTTTTGGAGGCCCTCTTTAAAGGCAGTGGACACTATTGGTAAGTACTCAAAATAGTCATTAGCATAAAACCTTACTTGGTAACGAGTAATGGGGAGTTGTTATAAAACATTGTGACAAACGGCTCACTCTGAAGTAACGTAGTTTTCGAGAAAGAAGTAATTTTCCACGAATTTGATTACGAGACCTCAGAATTAGATTTTGAGGTCTCGAAATCAAGCATCTGAAAGGGTGTTTTTTCTTTCATTATTAACTCACAACTTCGACGACCAATTGAGCTCACATTTTCACAGGTTTGTTATTTTATGCATATGTTGAGATACACCAAGTGAGAAGACTGGTCTTTGACAATTACCAAAAGGGTCCAGTGTCTTTAAGGACGTGGTTGTATGAAAGGAAAAGACTTACTTGTCATTTGAAATACTACAATCTATGACTGTTTTCTTGCTTGTGTTAACGATGATATATGGCAGATGGATCGCTGAATTACTGGTAGGAGGTCCGACTCCTGACTCCTCTAGCCTCTTATTTCTCTGTACAAGATTCTTAAAGGCTATTTGCTGATGGGTGGAAGACGAAAGAGAAAACAAATTTATATAAATAAGCTGTAACATTCAAAGCGGGAAAATACCAGTCTCAAAATTCCAATCGCTGAGGTTGACACTCAAGGCGAGTTTTGGGGATTCCAATTTCTGTGGTGTCCATTTGCGAATGCTGTGGCCAGAGATGCAGTTTATACGAACTATCATTTCACTAAATGTGGATGGATTTTATAAATTAATCAATCAATTCAGTCGTGGCAATTCAGCACCTCAAGCCTTCCTTGTGATCTTGGTCCAAGTGACTCGGTCCAGCATGCAAGCTTGATATAAAGAAAAAATTGTTTTGTCTGAAAATTTCCCCTTTAAATCAAAATTGATAACAATAGTGGCTTTCTTATATAGCACTCAAACCCGTCACTCAGTGATTCTCATGCCGCTCATACATTAGAAATCAAGCAAATCATTCGAGTTTGAGAAACGATTCGAGCATGAATCATTTCTCAGACTCAAATGTTTTGGGATGAAAAAATTACCCACCATATTACTTCAAAGGAAATCCTTTCTTAAAATAGTTTATACTATCAGCAGTTACAGTGCTTCCCACCAAGTAACATTTTATTGAATCTTTCTTGATCATTTTTACCTATAGTCAGCATTACATTGACAGACACCGATCTCTTGACCCTACCTTTTAAGGTGAAAACCCCCAGAAAAATACGTCTTTCTGATTGTAAGATTAACTTTAGAAATTCAAGAATGTCTCACTTGTAGAATGAGCTCTTGTAGCTGAGCAGTCTTCTGTCGTATCCTGTCTTCTTTCTCCTTCTTCTGTACCTCCAGGTTGGCGCACTCCTGCGCTGAATTGGTCGGCAGACCGATCCATTTGATTTCTTTCTTCTCCTTCGAGATGATGTTCATCGCCATTAGAACGTTGAGGGCGTCGTAGACGCGCCGTCTGATATTCTTTTGGTCATACTGTAACTAAAACGCAAAAAAACAAGATCAATTAATTACAAGGTTTTGATACCTTTTGTACATTAAGTTTTTGGCCATGAATCCCTACTCACTGTGAATGAAGATGTATGTAATTTAAATTTACCTGTAGAAGTTTCAGCCTCAACAAAAGTATGGCTCAACAAAAAACAGGTTACCAGCCAACATTACATTGATTTTGCATTGCTGCGACCGGGGCCCCACTAAATTTTTGCAAAGAAAACCGTCAAGGGGTATTTTCTGCTGTACAGCTTTACGAGATTGGGCCCAGGCTATGTCAGTTTCTAATAAATCTGTGGAAGAAATCCCAGGAAATCTAAGCCTTCAACCTCCTGTATCCCACTTACCTGATCATGAGGCGACATTTGTGACTGATGTGGTGGCATACTAAACTCTCGGACCAACTCATCAGCGACCTCATTGTAAGACGTCACGCCTTTCTTCTGCACCTTCTCGCAGACTTTCATAGAGAAGTGTCGCAGTCCTTTGCTCTCTTTCTCCCGTTTCTTTCTCTTCGCGCTGTTGTCCCCAAAGTCCGAGGCGGCGTACTCTTGCGTTCGTTTTTTTCTATCAACGGGAAATTTGTTGAACGGATTGAGGTTTTGCGCTTCAACGTTATTGATGTATTGTCTAGATGTTGTAAGGTCAAGAAATACATTTTCAAAGTCGTTTTTAATTTAGGAATGGAATCAAGCACGGAAACAACAACTATTAAGTTTTCAACTTATTTCATATGACTTTCAGACACAAGTTAAAAACCCTGAAGCTGACGAGGTAAGTTTTCAAATACTTTTGGTTTGAACAAAGACAAATTGACTGGACAAGATTTGAACCAACAACCTCCGAATTAACATACTTGTGCTCTCCCAACTGAGCTTTCAAGCCGTTTGTTGTCGGTCGTCATATTAGTTAATATTTTTGTTTGGGGGTGCCAATCAGAAGCCCCATAACCATTAGCTGTCATGTAGCGAGGAATCACACAAAAATTTATGATACAACCTGGGAAGCGGCAGCCAGGGGATCACCTAAAGGGGATCCGTTTTTTAAGATTAAATATCAAGTAATAAACCACAAGGGAAAGTATGCATTGGTGGAAGTTGGCTTTGGATTAGCTCATGTCAAGGGTTCACCTGGATGTTCACACCGGGGTTGACCCGGGGAAGCTAGTCACGCAGACCCAAAAGTGAACGATGTGTAAACTCTTTCTTTACTTACCCGCTCCATGTTGTGGACTGTTGAACCATTGAAGTTGGTAACATATGAGTGGTGTTAGGGGCAGCTTGAAGTATAGTCCTTGGCTCAGCTATCAACGTCTGCAAATAACAATCAAACAATTTTTTGGTTACCTAGGGGTTTAAGTTTACCCATGATGTCTCTGTACTTGCTTTTCTCAAAATGTCATCTTACGAGTAAAGGCCCGGTCACACAGGCCTCGATAACGAGAACGCGAACAAACGAGAACGTTAAAAATGCAGGCCCTCGATTGGTTGAATAAGCGTGGTCGTATTTTTTTCTGCGTGGAGCAATTCAACCAATAGAATGTGTTCTCTTTGCATTGTTATCGTTATCGTTGCAGTGTGACTCGGCCTTTAGGCTGTTTTGACTTACCATTGGTGTGCCGGACGATGAAGTGACGACTTGGAACTTGGGTAATAATTGAGCCCCGCCGGTCTTCAGCTGTGACCGAGGCGACGACGTCACTAACTGCAAAACGGGAAAAACTGCAACAAGAAAAAAAAAGTAGAGGCTATATTAAAAACCCTATTTTTTCACCTTGCATACTTTATTATAAAGTCTGAATTCAAATTAAAGTCTGAAATTTCTCATCCCTTCCAGTGTTAACTCCACCATCTACTCACTAAGCTTGGGCGAAATCGATTTATTTTATTCGATATATCGCCGACAATATATCGCGATATTCGATATAATCGCGATTAATTAAATTTGACATCATCAGTCTTCAAACTCCAAGTGAAAGTTGTAGAAGAGACAGTCATAGCATAAGAGAGGTGTTCTAATGACCGATTCTTCTGGTTTTACTCCAAACCTATGGGGTGCAAGATGTCTCAGCTAGCAAATACATCGCGATATTTAATCGATATCGCGATTATCGCGATATATCGCGATTATCGCAATATATCGATATTTCGATTAAAACCAAATCCATCCGATATCGAAATCGTTTCCAAATTAATATCGCGATATTCGATAATTTCGTGATATCGCCCAAGCTTACTACTGACCTCTCTGTACATGTTGCACATTCTGCTCTTTGAGTGTTGTTAAACCTCCATGTGTGTCTAGTACGCCGGCCTGTGAATAAAACAAAAAGTACAAACAAATTAGACAACTTGTTGCAACTTTAAAACATGCAGAGCCCGACTGCACTACAGTGCTCACCAGGCCCCGAATGACACTTACAAAGGCCATGGTCTCTGTTGCCCTTGGTGTTGGCCTTGGTGCCCCTTCTAAGATTTCCTGGAGACTTTGGGATTTTCTAATGCAAGTGCCCTGTGCAAACTGAAAACGGCCTTGCCATCTCAAAGATAGAATTCCTAAACTCAGCTTGTTGCCGCTCATGAAACACTGTCCTTTGCCTAAAGAGTTAGCTCTGAAATCAACTGCCTCGAGGTGCCCATTGTCACCTAATCCTGGGACTGAAATAGGGTTAACCCCTTCACAGTCCATAAGGTCGTAGGCATGGGTATCATCAACTAGGAGCCTGTCTAGTGGATCAGGGGTGGATTTCACAAAGGTAGTCCTAACTTAGGACTAGTCCTAGGCAATGCTAAGAGATAGGACTGGTCCTAAGTTAGGACCAGTAACTCATCCTAACTTAGGACTGGTCCTATCTCTTAGCATTGCCTAGGACTAGTCCTAAGTTAGGACTACCTTTGTGAAATCCACCCCTGAATGCACTATTTTCCCCAACTAAGACATTATTATTAATATCTTCAACAAATCATGCCACATACATTCAGTGTTTCTAGATGCATGAATTGTCCAAATGTTTCTGATATTAAGTGGCGACCGTCATAAAATGAGAAGACACTGGAATGCATTGTACTCAGAAACCTCCAGCGAACATAGAAGAACTCAAGCAAGATGTTGAAGAGATCAGTGAAATAAACTAATTACACCTTGGTAGCCATTTATATCCGAGGTTAATGAACTTTAAACATTCTGTCCTTGCAGAAATGTTCGTTTATTCCCATGGTGGACGCTATGCAGAGATCTCTGGTTTTCACATGGTTTAATATCTTTTGAATGAATGACTGAAGTGACATGTATCATTTCCTGGATTTGAAATGCATTCCAAGATATTTAGTAATTTTTGTTTGGATGGTACAAAAAGGTGTACAGTGGAAGAGTTTCTCAGAATATTGAGACTGTGTGCATTTTTCATTGTTTTGAATAAAAAATATGATGCGTGGAGTGGATCGGTTCCAGGCCTAATTAAAATGTGCCAATTTGATCATACACGAATACTGTTGCTGTTTACATCGTCCATTGAAACAGACCCATTAACACACACATTACCAACACAACACAAGATCCAGGAAACCCACCAACGATAATCCTGCTTCAACCTCTGACCTACACGTTTGACCTCACCAAGGCTCACATGTATTCAGTCTATGCTATGTACACAGTAGGCTTAAATGCAATTTCCCTCGTGGCTCTGTGCTGACACACACTCAGCAATCTCTCTGTGTATCGTATTGTTCGGTGACGATAAGTTAGTTCTGAAGTTTTTAGTCACTACAAATAAATGGCAAGACACCCCTCAACGTAACCCCTCACAAACCCCTTAAAGGTTGAAGTGTGCACAGATTATTAAATACTTCCTTTTACACTACAGTAGAATGCATTGTGCTCACTAGGCTATGAGTTCGGTCGAGGCCTATAGACCTTTCGATGCAACCTCATAGCCCAAGTTTTCGCCATACCAGGTTAGAAAACTATGGGAATAGAAGCCGTTAATGCAAAGCCAAAACAGACAGCCACAGTTTGTAACAATGTTAAACTCATATTCAAAAATACATGTAGTGTTGAATTTGTTGGAAACAAACCAATCATGGGGTTGTATTTTATTTTAATTGAAAACTATTTACCAATAGTGTCCACTGCCTTTGGCTTTAAAAGTGTAATGGAGCAGAATTTTAGCAGAACCTGTAACGTAAAAAGTCTATGCACCCCTTGCTCTAAGTTTGGGGGGGGGGGGATGACGATTGTACATTATATACAGGAAGTTATGAGAATTCATGGTATAAAAGCGTAGTGGGAATGTATGATGGTTAATATAGGGTATACAAAGCAAGTGTAGCAGGAATGCGTTAAGGTCAACAGGGACTTGGTAGGGTCACCAGTGGGCACACAACCCTGTACCACACTGCTTTATTATGCAACATGATACTATGGTTGCCAGAGGGCCCTTTATTCACCGACTACAACAATAGGGGCATGTACAATATTACTCCACTATAGTAGTAACTGTGGTGGGTACATGATGTACACACACTGTGACTGTATTGAGCGAATGCTACCCCTTACTTCCTATGGAATGTACTGGTCTGATCCTTTGTGCACTGTGCACGTGTTTCAATACAACTCATAACTTAGTACGTATGAGCATGTAATCGTGAAATATATACATACTGTACAGCGTTGTTGTCTTCGAAGCAAATCCCAAACATCTACAAAAACATATTGAGCATTGGAGAGCTGTTGATAGTATAAAACATTGTGGGAAACGACTCCCTCTGAAGTAGCATAGATTTTGAGAAAGAGGTAATTTCTCACTAAAATAATAAAAGACTTGTAGTCAGAAGTATTTTATTCATCTGAAAGCCCAAAACAAAACCTAAAACGGATAAATAGTACTGCTCTCAGCATAAAAATATTGAAAAATAGCCCAGCTGTTTGGCGTAAAAAAATGTGTCGGGTGGCTATTAAAAAAATATCTCCTCCATTCACTTTTCAAAACTTACGGAGGCCGCTGTGTTTTTTACTTTATTTAGCCAAAGCAATCAAGGCATTTAGTATTTTAGCTTTGGCCATGAGTCCAACAAAGCAATAATTGAGTTGAAATATTAACGTCATCAGAGCGTGTTTCCAGTAGTTAAATGGACAAAAAAGCTTGTCATTATTTCAAAAGACGATTTAGTGGTGGGTCGATAAAAATGCTGCAAACATTGTAAACAAAAACAACAACTGAGATCTATTTTTGACAGGTGGGTCAACGAAGGGGAGAGATCTGAGTGGGTCAAGAGTAGCCTTGGTCATTTTTTAAGTAAACAAATGTGTAAACAAAGTATTGACCTCATTCAACAGTATCAATCTACATGGTAGGCATAAGGAATGCCTACCAATACAGAATGTGAACAGCAAAGGATATAATCATCGACCAATTTCTGAGTCTACACACATTATGAAAGTTGGTGCGCCTTAGCATTTTATCGCAATAAACCTAAATCCATCAGAAACCACTTGCATTGTCTAGATCTGTGCATTACCGAGATCATCAAAATCAAGCTAAAACTATGCATGGATTTTGGTGGGTTGTGTCGGGACTGCAGGCCCGATACTTCACAGAGGCAACCAACTGAGGGCGATGGCCTCCATGCCCCCTGATCCATTGCCTTGGTGCCCTCAACATACTTGAAAGTAGAAATTTACAGTTTCCCCATAGAGTGCCCTTAAGTTTACTAAGAAGAAAATGACTTGGTTTTTGGTGCCCTTGCCCTTTCAAAAACAAAGCATATTACATTGTACAGTCCAGGCACTGGGTTCGGCCTTCTGTTATATAGGCCTATGCACCATCACCACCCCCACAAACATACACAAAAGTGCAAGCCCTAAATGTAGAAATGTCGTCAAAGGGCTTCGCAGAATCACAGCCCTACGATTTAACTGGTCAAACTCTACTTGATTCTTTGTCTGCCAAAATGAAACTACACGTTCCACATTGTACCACCACGCCTACACAGGTCAAATATTTACAAGCAGACAGACAATTACCATCCAACGCAAACTCAATCCAGACTTGCATATGAATAGTTCGTCAAAATGTAGTGATTTCAAGTAAAGGGGGTTTCCCCTGTCAGAACATTCCACATGCTGCGAGTGTTATACAAAGATAACGCCAACGTAACTTTCATTTTCATGTTACTGACACTTCCTGTGCTAGGTAGAAAGAAGCCAGACAAATTGCCATGGACAAACTACACATAACTTTCCAATTGCGTTGTACTGTAATGCAATCTTTCAACCTATTGGTTAAATTGGCTTTAACACTTTAAAACAGATGTCTCTGAGACTCTAGTCTCTATTTAAAAGACAAAGTTGATACCTCACTGACTACTGTAATAGCAGACCTGGAATTTCGTATATGAGAGGGCAAGGCCATTTTGATTTTGAAAAGGGCACTTCATTAAACTCTACAACATTGGAGGATGCATGGGCGCCGTATACTTTGCAAAGAAGCAAACCCACTTCAATCATTTCATTCATTTTCCATTCTGGTTGTGTGAAGACAAGGAGTCTCAAAGGAACAAACTTTACCCCAACACTAGCCAAGAACCCCCCCATGGAGAGAAGCACGGAAGGAAGTTCCAGTTTTAGTTTTAGGAGGAAAACCCCAGAGAATTTTCCAGGGAAAAACCTTAATCATTCTTACTTGCAATGCATGAGAAACTGAATTGCTAAGGTTACGGCTACAACGTGTTTGAGGTGACAGGCATCCAAGCGTGCCTTTGGAAGCCAGCCACATCAACTCAAATATGACCACCGAGCACAGCCTGAGATTCAAAATGTTGGTTTATTTTGAGGGAGAAAAACCAAGGGCCTGGAGAAAAAAAACTTGTGGCACATGAGAGAACAACACACAACTTTTCTCATGGCTCCAGTAGGGAATCTAACCAAGGCCACAGTGGTAAGAGGTGAGCGCTTTAACCATCCATGGCAGTGGACACTATTGGTTATTACTCAAAATATTTATTAGCATAAAGCCTTTCTAGGTGACGAGTAATGGGGAGAGGTTGATGGTATAAAACATTGTGAGAAACGGCTCCCTCTGAAGTGCCATAGTTTTCGAGAAAGAAGTAAATTTCCACGAATTTGATTTCGAGACCTCAGGTTTAGAACTTGAGGTCTCGAAATCAACCATCTAAACGCACACAACTTCGTGTGACAAGGGTGGTTTTTTCTTTCATCATTATCTCGCAAGTTCGACGACCGATTGAGCTCAAATTTTCACAGGTTTGTTATTGTATGCATATATGTTGAGATACACCAACTGTGAAGGCTAGTCTTTGACAATTACCAATAGTGTCCACTGCCTTTAAGTTGATCTATAAAAATGGCCATGGACATTTTGGTGCGGGGTTTGGCTGACTACCGCAGCATGTAATGCTATGACATTGGGCCTAATGCTGTTGGCTGTATGACGTACCAAACCATTCACTGTAATGTGGTCTTTCTTGGCCGAGCGTGAAAGACTGGAAGAATGGCAGAAGAAAAATCAATACACTGCTGGGTTTAACATTCCACCTTGAAAGCACCAGACATTATACAAGTGCAGTGTGAAAAAAAAACCACTAACAGTAACACTATCAACTTTGTAAAACACACAAACCAAACCTACTCCGAACAAAATGACAGTCTAAAAATGACAGACCTTGGGACATTTTTCACAAGCTGCTTATTAAGCACACAAAGAGCAGCTACTGTAAGCAAAACAAATTATGCGTACAAGAATAAGGTTACCAGCCAAACTACCATGTCATATGCACAGTCTTTAACTGGTAACCTGCTATTTTTTGCTACACAGAAAAATGTTTGGCAAAAACTGGCTGCTGAAGCATATCTGAATTACATAGCCGGCAAAGTATTAAAGGAAACATCACAGAAGATAGTAAACATATGTCAGGTTTAGATGTGGCAGGAAACCCCCTTCGTACACGTAGGCAATACCCACGCAGTCAGGTATGGACTGAAGAAACCCAATCCACATGCAAGGCTCCGGTCGAGAATCGAACCAGGGTCCACAGATGTGAAAGGCAGGGACAGAAACCACTGAGCCATTCGGCAATTGCTTATTCGTGGAAGAGGAGCAAAAGAAAGTTTGATCTAAGTACCCACCTCCTTGGCTATTCCCTCTATACCAGCTTCTTTATAAAAGTTGAGGATATCTTCGTTGACGACCTTAGATGGTGTGGTCGGTGTACTCTTCAGAGGGCTACTTGCACCTGGGGGGCAAAAAGGAAAGAAAAGGTCAATTTCCACAGACTTCTGTAATAATAAAAACACTTACATGTAGTACCACCTAATTACAAATTCATATCCTGTGACTGATATCCTGTTTATTTTTTTGCTTAAAGCAGATTTTTTATTAAAGTAATATTTTCTGCTTCAGCAGCGCTATGACATTGGGCCCAGTGCATGCCTTACAGCTATTCCCGCTTGGCAATGATTGCGGTGGCCGGTGGAAGCCAAGTACCAGTTCATCTATTTTCTTTTGTGAAATTTTTGGACAAAGGATTTCTTTTTTTTGCCGTTTTATGTATGACGGACAAGGTTAGGAAACAAACTGTTTTGTACTTTTCCCACAGAAAAAGTGAAAGTAAATGCAGAACTTGATACACTTCAAAGAGTTCACCTAATTAACTTTCTTTATCGGATAATACACTTACCTATACATTATAACTTGGAAAAAAGGAGAAAATCAACAAAAACAAACTGAGACCTTAAAAGCATATGGCGACCTCACGCTTTGACCCTTAAGCTAGGGTCAAAAATGGAGGCCATTAGCTATAACATTTAGTAGGCTTCATGTTGTACGTATCCATACTACCATGACTACAGGCTACAAGCTTGTGGAATGACGTAGACACTTGTGTAGCATAGGGGCTCAAATTTTGGGGGTAAAATCCACAAGACCATAGGGCTGCCTCGTTGCTGTGAGAAAAAATTTGTTTTTGTTTGAACAAAGTTCTACTCGGACATTAAAGCCATTGGACACTTTCTGAACAAAACAAAAATTAAAAGTTCACAGATTTACAAATAACTTACAGGGTTTACAGAAGGTAATGGTGAAAGACTTCCCTTGAAATATTATTCCATGAAATGCTTTACTTTTTGAGAAAACATTAAAACAATTATCAATTCTCGATATCGAGAATAACAGATTTATTTTACACATGTCATGTTACGGTGAAACATGCGGAAACAAGGGTGGGTTTTCCCGTTATTTTCTCCCGACTCCGATGACCAATTGAGCCTAAATTTTCATTGGTTTGTTATTTTATAAGTTGTGATACATGAAGTCTGGGCCTTTGGACAATACTGTTTACCGATTGCTTTAAAGAGAATATTTGTCCCATTTGTCTCTATGGGTTAAAGTACAACTCTTAGAATAGACGGGTATTGTATCGAACTCAAAGTCAACATTTGAACAAAATTAGTCTTTGCTCAAGATATTACACAGTAACTTTAATATTCAATTGAAATACGCAAGACACCAGACAGCTCGATTTGTCTGTTCATGAGTTTAATGGCCTGAGATGATTGTGCATGGTTTTTCACCATATTCTCCGTACTCACAGCAACAGATTCAGCCCAAATTTTCACAGGTTTGATAATTCATGTAAGTGGTTGTTGGTTGATCATGAATTCAAACCATGAACACCGTCTGAGACTATTTTGTACGCTCTGCTAATCCTGTAATTTTTTCTGCTGTAGTCGGCACAAAACTTAAAGACACTGGACACTATTGGTTATTGTCAAAGACCAGTCTTCTCACTTGATGTATCTCAACATGCATAAAATAACAAACCTGGGAAAATTTGAGCTCATTTGGTCATTGAAGTTGCGAGATAACTATGAAAGAAAAAACACCCTTGTCACACGAAGTTGTGTGCTTTCAGATGCTTGGTTTCGAGACCTCAAATTCTAAATCTGAGGTCTCAAAATCAAATTCGAGGAAAAATACCTCTTTCTCAAAAACTACTTCACTTCAGAGGGAGCCGATTCTCACAATGTTTTATACTATCAACCTCTCCCCATCACTCGTTACCAAGTAAGGCTTTATGCTAATAATTATTTTGAGTAATTACCAATAGTGTCCACTGCCTTTAAGGTAAAAAGCTAACTTATACCCAAATGATTCTACTTTTGTATATACATGTACATGTAGGTAGCGATCATCAAAGTCTTAAATTTCATCCTTGGGGATTTTCTACAGGTTGGACTTTGTAACAAAACTTGACTGTAAAATCCCAACGCACAATGCCCTACAACAACAAGTACGAACATGTCACTAAAAGTAAACACTGCAAATGCTTGATTCTTGTAGCACTGTTTCCATCCATGGCTTACCCTCAACTTTTTCAATGACTAGCCAGCAGGACCCGCCAGCTTTTTCACTTGCCCGTTTCCTATTAAAGGCACTGAACACTGTTGGTAATTACTCAAAACAATTGATGGCATAAAAACTTACTTGGTAACAAGCAATGGAGAGCTGTTGGTAGTATAAATCATTGTGAAAAAGAAGTAACTTCTGACTCAAATATTTGAATTGAATTCAAGACCTCAGCTGAGGTCTCAAATTCTAGCATCTGAAAGCACAAAACTTGTGCGACAACAATGTTTTTTCTTCCTTTATTCTCTCAAAACTTTGACGACCAATTGAGCACAAACTTTCACAGGGTTGTTATTTGATGCATTATAATGCTGGGATACACCAAGTGACCAAAGGTGTCCAGTGCCTGAAGGACTTTTTTCAAACTGTACTATCTTGACGACTTGTTGGGAATGATTTTTGACTGGTCCCCAGGTGTTTTCAGGCCGTTTGGCCAGCAGACCACTGCTAAAGGTGAACACCATTATTTCCTTTGTGATACAAGGACAACAAAAGTTCCAACCTACACACATGTACATGTAGACAAAATTAAATTAAGGATCTTCCCTGGCTTTTTCAGTCGGCCCAGGAAGGGTCTTTAATGCATACGTCTGTTGTGTCCATACACAGACCTATGATTTTCTCTCTTATCAGAGGGGGACCGAGATCTGGTGGAAGTCATCATAAAAATTCATATCCTTTTCCTGCCACCCACGAGAGCGATAGTGAAAAACAAAGCACCCTGTCTACATTGTAATTCATTAGTTTAAGGATTGTCTTATTTTCTGAGCACAGGACTAATGCATGGTGCGCAAACTGCAAGATTTTGTAATATTTGTGTTGAGTTTAGCATTGGAAGCAGGAAATTAAAAGTTTAGTGAAATAATTTTGTGTAAAACAAGGGTGTTTTTTCTGTCATTATTGTCTTGCAACTTTGATGACCAATGAGTTCAAATATTCATAGGTTATTTTATGCATATGTTGGGATACGCACAAGTGAGAATACTGGTCTTTAACAATTACCAGTAGTGTCCAGTGTAATTTTCTGTCATTATTTTCTTGCAGCTTTGATCATGACCAAATTTGAGTTTAAATTTTCACAGAGTAGTTATTTTTTGCAGAATGCTGGGATAGGGCCTGCACCAAGTGAGAATACTGATCTTTGACAATTACAAACGGTCCCGCAGCCGATTTCACAAAACTTTACGCAACTGCGTAAGTCCACTTGCACATCGTTTATGGCGCAAGTTGCTCCGTAAATGTTGCGCAAGTGGACTTACGCAGTTGCGTAAAGTTTCGTGAAACCGGCTGCAGTACCTTTAACTCGTGCCTTTATTAAAGTTAAACTTGTGATGTAAATGAAAACTACCAGTAGGTACTTATGGGTCCTGCACATTCAATACAGTGACTTAACACACACAGGGGAAGCCTTTGTGCAGAGAATCATGTGAAATGCTTGGTATTGATCCAGTGCATGTACACAATACAAACGACTCAAAACCAATGGCCTCCCCTGACTAGGCGACCATTATGTGGAATGGGGCATGTCAACTTTTTTTATTGATATTTACTTGGAGTTCAAAATACGGCAGAATTGGTTGAATGCAGTGTAGTTCATAAAAAAAATGTTTTTGCCATAAATTATTGTTTATGGTTACCAGTATATTTACAAGGAGCTCCAAAATAATATCTTTTTCAAATAAAAATCATAGGTCTACATGTAAGTCATAACCTATTAAAAGTAAAGTCATAACCTATTAAAAGTACTTAATTTTCACTGAATTCAACCTGAGAAGAGCTGTTTTTGGAATGTTGATAAAAACCACCTGGTGACAACAGTTCTAATCGCCTGAAATTTATAATATTTTATGTTTCCTTTTTGGCATCAAATGTCAGAACTGACAGAAATATCTGGTCAAATATTTCTGAACACTATTCATGCCTGATACTTCATGAAGGGAACAGAGGCAATTGCACCCCATCCCCTTGTAATTGCCTTGATGCCCTTTGAAATGTCCTTGTACAAATTTAGGCAATAGAGGCCGCCCTTTGGTAAGGACACTGTCTTGCCTTTAACCTTTACACAGTGTCATGCCTTCTTATTGTATACCAGCGAACACCAGTTAAAACACCCAAGGACCAGTCAGAGTTCACTCCAAGTGGTCCAGTGTGCTAGTTCATTGTTAGAAGCATCCCTATTTCACATGAAAGACTGGCTAAGGAAAAAGTCAACGGACTTCTGGTCATGCTGGCCACCCAGTCACTAGACAAGTTAAGGGCAAACCCAGTATACACCCCTTTTTCATATTGATGCATTTACAAAACAAACTCCACTTTTCTGTTAACTAAATATGTAGGGCCTTTATCAATCTGTATACAGGAACAGTATTAGTGAGTAAACGCTAAATAAATATCCTATCAGTCTACTGTACAGAGTAGTCCAGGACAAACGATCACCAGCTACACGTACGTCACAAAGACGTAGAATAACATTGTGGGTTTTTAAGGGACAACTGATGAGTATTCAAATCTTTCCGTAAAATGTCAAGTAGGTTTATGCTGTTTACTATACTAACTTGAACACAACAACCCTATCAAACTATCAAAATCCAACCATATAACTTGTTTTTTTCTGTTGGTCACAAGACTGTACAGTGAAAGATTTCCCTTGACAAATTGTATCAGTTGCTGCTACTCAAAAATCAATCAAAATATTTTGCTATGCAAAAAGTGCGGAATGAATTATTCATAAATACATTTTACTGATTCCATGCTTTACAAAAAAGTTACACGGGATCAGGCATTGTACTTGTAGGGTACCGTTTTGTGAGAAGGAACATTACGATCCTAAAAGCTAAAGTAGTAGTCCCAGCCAATTTTCTATACCTTCCACTCGGGTAGTAGTTAAAAAGCAGGACAGTTCTTTTCAGAAAGACAGTTCTCTAAGAAAAAACTGTACCTGGCAAGTAGATACACACATGGTGTTACCGCACACCAAAAATACATTGATACCTCAACATCATGCAATGCCTCAAATCTTATGTATGGAACCAAGCATATCAATTTCCTTTATGCACAAGCTACATGCAGCATGTCGGGCCGCAGTACGAGTGAATTGCAGGCCAATACAAGTGTATTGCGACCGATATGCAATAAAACATCAACCCACCCCCCCCACCCTTTTTCAATCATTTCACAAAAACCATTAACATGCATACCTATAATTGCACAGAAGGGTTTTTAAACAAACACTCTGAGTATTTTGTTTCATTATAGATTCCATGGCACAAAGAATAATCCGAACAAGGACTATTGAATTGCTGAAACCCTCTCTCTAAACTAAACTACATTCCTATATTAGAAGAAAACAAAGTTTCTCAAAATGTTATCCATTAATATCAACAGCTGTGGTGCCTCTTACAGAGTATATTTTTATGGTCATTAATTTGTAGAGTAATATAACCAAAAGTATCCCCTTCTTTAAAGGGATCATTTTTATGTATGTATCACTTTTTTTTTCCACAATGAGAAATACAGCTGGAGTATGGTAGCATTTCAGTAAACATGATCAGTTATAAAACTACACAAATCTGTCACAAAGAAAATCAACAAGCTTGTCTATAAAGAAACTAACATTATACCGGATATAAAATATGCACAATTCCCTTTGAATGAATTCAGTGGAAAACCACTTCACAAAGCCACCCAAAGCATGACCCCCCAGTTTAAATAGATGAGTTTAAAGTCTTTCCCCCTAAAGGGTGTGCACAGTGCGCCTCATTGCTGGGTAGAGCATATTATTGAATACACAGCAACCTAGCACCTGCTCTGGCTAGATAGGCCCTATTGTTAGGTCACTGGGGCTGTGCAGGCATGCATACAGTGGTCAAAAGGATTGCATTAGGATCACACAGTGCCTTGGATTAAATGGAGTGTTCAAGCCTTGTGCTTCACCATGTGCTGGTATGCTGCAGTAACAATGTACAGGGATGTATGAGCATTTAAATGGCCAGCTGTTCTCTGCAAATAATGGTCTGATAAAGCTGCCATAAAATAGTTCAGAGAGATCTACATGTATTTGTTGAAATGATTATTCATTCTGTTATGAATACAGTTATATTTCTGAGTTTGACATAGTAAATAGATTCAATACTTAACCAACACTTACTGCTACTGCTAGGAACAATTTTTTAAGCTAATTTTTATTTTATTTAAAAAACAGTTAACAATTTATTATGTTTCCTTTGTGTTACTTTTGTTGTCATCTAAAGTTTTCCCATAAATCTGATGATCTTAATTGATTTAGAGAAAATTAAATTGATTTAGAGAAAAGTAAAATTGATTTCGAGAAAATAAGACTGTTAAGGAAAGATCTTTGGAGCAAAAAAGAAAATTTTTAGTGAATACTCGATACTTCTTGAACAATCAACTTTCTGGGTGGGGGGGGGCCTTACCGAATCAAACCTAACATTTACTGCACATAATAATAAAATAAAAAAGCTACATGTAATCAGTTGGCTCAGGCTTTCTCCATCCGTCTTGCAGTCCCCTGGGAGGCTTTTCTTTTCTACTTTTAAAAGTTAGATCGTCAAACATAAGAGATAAATTATTTCCTTGGAACTATTCTGATTTTCAGGTGTTGCCGAGTACAACAAATTTTCCTTCATCCATGGTAGATCCAGTAACTGGGGCGCTGTGTACGACAGAGAATGTCGACATTTCGAAAAAAGGAGTACTTGTACGACAGAGAATGTCAAAAAAAGGAGTACTAGTACGATAGAGACTGTCAAAATTTCGAAAAAAGGAGTACAGCGCCCCAGTTACTTGGTCTACGTCCATGGTAGAAGTAGGGTAGTAGTCGTTCTGTATAAAAGTCAGAGTGACAGATTGTAACCATGGTTTTTTATATGAACCAATCGAAGAAAGCTTTTTTTGTGATTTATTGCTTAAAATCACAAATAGAGTAATCAGGTATTATTTTAAATTGAAAAACATAACACCGCCAGACTTGTCCAGCCTTTACTGGCCGATGCTGAAATCATAACAGTATCGAGCATGGTCCAGTGTAAAATTCAAGCAGCAAATTACTTTAAAGCTATTATTAATTTGAAATTGATCATAAATTGAGGGTAACAAAAAAGTGGTAATCTGATTCTGGGTCAATCTTTTCTAGAATGTGAAAACTGAAATTGAAATCTTCATCAAGCAGTTTCGCCTGGGTATAAAACAAATTCTAAACAAACATAAGACCGAGATCTATGGAATGGAAAGGCATACAGTTTGTTAAAATTAATAAATGGTTAACATTATAAAAGTAAAATGATACTTAAAAAAATAAAAAACAGTTCAGATCTAGAAACTGGATTTGAACAAAAATTGCAAACTGTAAAAATTAAATGCAGATCAGTTCAAACCATGAATCAACTTTTTATGTGATTTACCATCTGCCTGTTTCCTAAACTTATTGAGTTTTTAAAAAGGATCTTTAAAGAGCAAAAGCCACGTGGCAGGAAGGGTAGATTTTGATGTGAACATCCAATTAGTCCGGGGCAGGAAACAACGAGGCCCAACATGACTGGCATGCCTCTACACCGTCAGATCGGTGCAATGTGGACCCCGTGCCCGTGTGCTGCGTGGATCAACGTGCCTGAGATCACGGGCAACATCCGTGGCCAAAGTTACAACAAAATTAAAAACCACATAATTCAAACAAGGTCATCGAAGGAATTTCCTCCATTAACACCCACCTTCGCCCACCCATAGGCTTGTCAGCGTGGTTGAAGCGTCTGTCATACCGGTGAAGAGTATATGGCTGAAGTTAGAACCTCACAAAATGATGAAAATCATGGAATTAAGGCTGATTACAAGTAACGATCAAATTGGGTTTTCTGGTTGTTGACCACCCGTACACCATTACCGTGTTATGGCATGTTATGTGTACACGCAATTTGTCAATAACGGGTCCGTAGCCTGTCGTGTGGAAACACGGTCAACGTCAGCACACTGTGTGGGAACTCAAAGATCGCCAACTTTAGACAACCAGATCTCCTCGATTTAAGCAACTACATCTTATCAGCTTGGACCAATAAACCCATGAATATTTCAATGTCTCAAATATTACTGTGGGTAACACCGATCTTCTTTAAAATGACAAAAATCCGTGCAAAAATTGGGGCTTTCCGATGATTTTAGACTGGTCTACAGCACCCAGCAGAAACTGAGCTTGGCGGTGGCCATTAGCCAAGGACACTGATTGGCCATAATGCTGTCACATGACATAATAGGGACCTGCGCAGTTGCATTTACGTCACTTTTTCTTTGTTCTGAGCATATGTTTACATATGTAAATTGGGGTCAGCAAGTTCACTTTTGGTATTTAAATACTGCTGCTATGGCCACTGGGCAAGCCTTGGACCCCTATCCTTGCAACCTTGAGAGAAAAATGCTTTCAACAATACAGGGGAAACGCCAACAGAGTAAAATTGCAGCTAAATTCTCAGGATTGCATGAGGAAAATACACAGTTGACCAGCAGTTTGTGTAGACCTGTACTGCCTTTTTAAAAATTATATTTTGTGATGCTGCAACTATTGAAAGTGAAAGGGGATTGGCATTAATAAACTTTTATACACTTATCTCCTAATTTAGTACACTTTCATCAACAAAACTTACATTTTTGATTCCCAGAACTACAGGGTCAAATCTACTGTAGACCTATATCTCTAAACAAGTAAACCAAGGCCTTATTTTCCCCCGAAACCCAAGGTTTCTTAATTATGGTCAACATTTCCCATTATGTTCTCGAAAAGAAAAGAAGAAGAGATTAATCAATGGGTATGCAGTCCTGATACTAATAGAGGCGACAAAGGCAATTGCCTCAATGCCCTAGTCATGCCTTGGTGCACCTTTAAACAGTCCACTAGACATTTTCATTTTCTTTATAGAGCATGAAAACACCTTGGTGCCCTTTACCTTTCAATACAAAGCATCAGGCCTGCCTACTTCTTCATTCATGAAAGGGCAAAGTTTATTGATAATTGGCCCCCTTAATAAGGAATAATTCCTACTGGAATATTCATAGGGCGCCAAGGCAATGACCATGGGACATTGTCTCTGTTGCTTCCAGTGAGGCAGCATCATGTCGGAGTATTTATCTTTTAAAAAAGATCGATAAAAGTGGAGCCAACGCCTCAAATTTGAATAGCATTTGAATCATTTATTACCCATCATATACATAACATTGTATAAAGCTCACATTAAGTTACTCTAATTTAAAGTCTGTAATACACACAGCAACTCCATTTTACTCTACAGATTTATTATAAAAATGGTCTCTTAATTAATTCACCCGAAACGAAAAGCGTCATATCTCCGTACATGGAAAGACAAGCTTGTCTCTCCCCTAGTTCCTGGACAAACACAAAGCTAAAATGGATACAAATTTGCTAAGCACAGACACTTCTTGCTTAGCTGAAAACTGGTTATCATGCAGCCACTTTGATATGTAATTTATACCATTTCAACTGGTATCCTGCAAGTGTTTTTGTAAGTAAATAAGTTTACTACGTATTGACTTCTGCTTAAAAGTTTTGTACACTGGGTCCTGAATGTGTAAATGCACGTAAATGAACCCAGTGTAATAAAAGGAAAGAGAAGTGGTTCACCCCAGTGTTCCTGGTTTAATTGGCAGTATATTGCGCCACAGCACCTTGACAACCATTACATGGTGCTATGTAAAGAAATTCGTCTCATACTTCAATACTTCATTTGACCATAGGGCGCCACAAAAGGGTTTCACCATAATACAATTTATTCTCCACACATACAAACTATTCTACAATTACAAGATAACTACTCTACACGTTTTCTACTAGAACTCAACAGCAATCCCTGAAATGGAGGTGGCATCACAAAAAACTTATTCGACAACATTCAGCACTTTAGATGGATTCGGCACAATTTCTCAATTAAGCATCATCTTTAATTATGTCACAACAATCAATTCATTAGTTATTCAATAACATGTGTGCACCTGTTTAGAGCTTGCAAATTCTACAATAGTCCAAATACAATCCAAGAAATGAACTTTATTATGAAATACATCTATGAGGTAGTTGTACGTATATTTTTGTTCAGTTCTTGACTGTATTCGATTCTGAGAAAAATAACATGCAAGAAACATTTTATCTATTCTCCATTCCATTTTTTCAAGCAGGCAATAACAGTACATTTGTAAACTGTAAAATTCTGAGTCCAATTTGAATGGCTCACTCTCTCCGAAAAATACATACACAAAGCCATGTGTCTTGTTGACACATCAAGCTTTGTTTAGGTGAATAAAAATATCAAATTTTTGCTTACAATTCTTGACAGATAGATATATTTTTTAATGTATAATTACAATGAAATGTTCGGTTTAGAACTTTGGAAGTATGTTGCGATTATGGCCAGTAATTTCTTCCAATACTTATTTGTTTCCAGCTGGTATTCTTTCTCCAATCCTATCCAGAAATGGGCGCAGTTCCATTCCATAGAGCTGCTTAAAGAAACACAGTGCCTTGGATCGGTCGAGTTGATCTTTGAAAAACACGGTCGGCCATTTTGTGGGGTCAAAATTTTGACCGACAGTGTTAGATCGCGACGTAAAAATACTTTTAAAATATCTTTCTAACCAATATGCATTTCATAAAAAACGGTTTAAAACGCTTTTCAAAGACCAACTCGACCGATCCAAGGCAACATGTCCCTATAAGCACAACAAAATATGCTTACCAGAATAAGTTTACCAACTAAACTGCCATGTTACAAGTACATTAGTTGTTTTGTGACATTGCCCTTAAAGCAAAAGCCACAAACTCACAACTTTCTCTTCTTGCTTGAATTCCAATGCTTAATAAAAAAAATTAAAAAACAAACCCCCCTAAACCGACATAAAACAAAAAAATCCTTTACAAGTAAGTCTTTTAAAACAAAACAACTGGTACATTTGGACAACTACAAAAGGATGTGATAAAAAAAAATAACAATAATAACTTTAATAATAGTAATTAATTAATTTGGCAAACCTGTAGTGGCCATTAAAGGCAGTGGACACTATTGGTAATTCCTCAAAATAATTATTAGCATAAAACCTTCCTTGTTAACGAGTAAAGGGGAGAGGTTGATAGTATAAAACATATGTTGAGATACACCAAGTGAGAAGACGGGTCTTTGACAATTACCAATAGTGTCCACTGTCTTTAACTGAGAATCAGTTTGCATAGCATGTACCAGCTATATCCGTTACACCCTAATGATGCGATACAACTCAAGTATTTTTCTAACCATGACCCTAACCCAAGCATGTGGACCACATGCAATCAGGAAGATGTTGTACACCAGTCAGGGAGATATTTACTCTAAATAATAGGGAAAAGGTTTCCCGGTCAGGGAGATCTTCAAATTTGTTCATCAGAACATGGAAAGGTCGGTTTGATTTCAGGAAAACTTCTGGAGAATCAGGAATAAAGTTGCCAGCTTTGCAAAGGTTTTTGTTGAATAAAGGGTTGTCAGACTGTAGGGGTGTCAGTAGAGCATCCATCGTTATAAAATAAATGATTTAATTAAGGGAATATAAGGGTAACAACGAGTTCTTCAACAGCCGTTTAAAGCCGGCAGGGTCACCGGCCGTGTGATTCAGCTCGGGCCTTTATTGCACGGCAGCGACCCTGCAAGGTTTTAAACAGACGTTTAAGAACTTGTCACTACTCTTTTATTTCCATTCGTAAATGCCCTTTTATTAAAAAAAACATTTAAAAATACAATTATAGACACTTAAACAAATGAAAGTTCGAGGTTTGAAATATCTTTTTCAAAAACTTTGTGAAGAATCTGTTCACTGCGTGTGGGTTGTGTGTACGCGCGCGCGCGCTCGCGCTTAGATTATGCATGTGCGCTTAGATTACGCGCTGTTACTCTAGTTATGAATTACATTCCGCATGATAATCTTGCACGCCCGACACGCGGAAGCCAGCTTGTTATAAACAGCTCCAGCTGGTCGTTATCAAAGGTTTAAACACCCCCACGTGACGCGCTCTCCACCAATAGGAGTAGAGAAACTGTCTGGGGTATTTATGAATGAAAGTTTAAAACATCATCCCATAAAAACAAGTCGTTTTTTGAAAGCCAAATACAGCTTAACTATTAATAATTTGTAGAGGTTTCAAATTTGAGACGTAGGACTTCGGATGTGACGAGGTATTTATTTTGTAAAGGCACTGTCAGGGTTGTCTGAAAGCCATTGTGGGATAATGGAAGAAGAAATATCAAGAAGATTATTTTATTTCAATCTATAAATCATCGGAAAGGACTTTCAAAACTTAACAAGCGCTACACAGAGCGTGACCCCATTTGACCTTGGTTGGATTTCACAAAGAGTTAAGATAGTCCTATCTCAAGTAAGGACGAGTTAGTCGTCCTAACTTGGGACTAGCCTTAAGTCCTAAGTCCTAAGTTAGGACTGGTCCTAACTCTTTGTGAAATTGACCCCAGGATTAAAAAATCCAACCTCTCATTTGAATATATTGATCACTAAGTAATTTATTGAATATTCAATTTTATTGATTGTTCACCAATCAGACACAGATACGCCCATTATTTCTAGATCAAGCGAAACACATTATCAAACATTTTATGGACCCAACATTCACAATTATTTACGACGATGACATTGTTTTTTCACTATAAACACCCACATCGAAAAAATCACAAAAATAGTAAACTTTAAGTTTGTTCAAGAAAGCCCTTCATGTGCACCAGCAAAACTTTCAACAAATCTTTCAAACAGTGGCATATTTCTAGATCTGTGACAAAATGTGCATATTTTTTATTTTTTTTTTTTTTTGGGGGGGGGAGCCACTGGAGTAGTGTTTACATAACTTTTAAAAAGCTTAGACAAACATTTTTGAGGAAGGAAAAACCAACGACACCATGTATTTCAAATTTGTGCAAACTGTTTAAAAAAAGCATATAATGTACCTAGCTTGCGAATTGTTACTTATCAAAATTAGGAAGTGGCAGATTTTTTGAAAGTGAAATATTGTTCAAAAATACAAAATACTTAAAATAAAAAATCCTGCGTACTCTTAAGACCTAGGTAGAGACCTGAGTAATCATGCATTACTAAATGCCTAATATTACATTGCGTAAGGTAAGGGGAGTCGGGGAACTAGACTTATTTGAGAGATGGAATCGGATAGTTGGGGGTTCGAATCCCCACATGGGTGATAACATCCCACATCAAACAAAAACATTTTATGCAATGAGGAAAACAACATCTGGTGTCCATTCCAGATTCTCTTGCTTTTGCAACACCCACCCAATAAGCCTTTTTGAGGTAAGGCGGACGTGATACGAGTGTACCGTTTGGTTTGGGTGTATACCCACAAATTTACCCAAACCTAAAAGTGTTGTAGCATTGTGTCCGCCATATCTCAAAAAGGCTCATTAGTTTTAGACAAAACCTTATTATTGCACAAATTAGTTAATGGCCTGATGCTTGGACCATAGCAAACTTTCTCGAAGGCTAAAGCTGAAGGCCACAGCTTTCTCTTAACCCTTCAAGAAAAACTTTGCTAGGGTCGAAATGTTAGGCTATTAATTATTTTTTGGCATTTATACCATAGGGCATTTTTGGTTGGTAAGCAGTTTGCAAACAGCTTATTCTGTTTTCTCAAAACCTTGTTATTCCCACATTAAATCGGGAAGCAAGGTTTATCAGCAGTTATTATTTTTTTTCTCTTAATTATTTTCTTAATAAGGGGTTTCTACAGAGCCTAACTAGGACAGAAACATTTTTTTTTCCTTCAAATTGTGTATATTTTCCCATGGATGCTGGTTACCTAGATTGTCATTAGGCTTTTTATCAAGAAATACACCAACAATTGTCACAAAGACCGTCATTAAGATTGTCATATGGATTGTCACTAAGACTGGCATCTAGTGTCATACAGATTGCAACCCTCCTAGGTGACATTACTACTGCCACCAAGATCGTCATCCAGATGTCATCCACATTGTCAGCAAGGCTGTTTAGACTGTCACCTAGTTTGTCACATGGATTGTCAATACAACTGTCATCTACAATGTCATTCCGATTCTAACATTCAAGGTGGCATCAATACTGTCATTCAAGGTGACACTGTGATTGTCGCCAAGATTGTCATCCAGATTGTAACTAAAACCAAGATCACATCAAGGCTGTCACCAAAGGTGACACTTTGATTGTCACTAAGATTGTCACCAACCAAGAATGCTATGCAAGGTGACGCCACTGTTGCCATCCACACTGCCACCGAGATGCTCTTGCGGTTGTCATTCTGAGAGTTACACCAACCTGTGACATTTAACTAACGGATGTCTGGACTAAAAGGGAATATAATGTTGAGGATATTTAACTGGTATGCTGTTCTCTATGTGACGAACCAGGTGATCCCATCCCAGCTTCTTATACACCTACAAGGAAGAGACAAACAAAGACCAACAGTTACTCATTATGTGACTTGCATCCATCAAAATATTTTTTGTGAAGTCTCGAAAAGTTATCAGCAGATGAAGCTTTACCACTTCGTGGTTGAGTAGAGTAAGAAGCTTTCAGGAATGAGAGTCATTACTAACGAAAAAGTCTGAAACTTGGATACAAATTCAAACGTATGTTGAAATGATGCCATTTCTACCGTTTGGTAACCCCTGGGGTTATAGATTCCAGGGAGCTTTTGAAAACAGTATCCAAAGCACTAGAGAAGTAGACCAATGAGCAGGATTTCTTTATTTGTGGACAAAAATATTGTTTGATTTTCTTCACCAGGCCGACATAAAAAGTCTGAATTCAGCCAAAAGTCTAAACAATCTCATCCCTGAGCTTTCCATTTTTCTCTACCAGCCAGTCTCCTAGTCGATGATAGTCATACCTACATCCTTATACAGACTGTGAAGGGGGTGCTAGGAGTAGGTGGCAATGTGTCCCTGGTGGCAGGTGATGTGGTTGACAGCTCAAATCAGTTAAGTGTAACCCTTAAAGACAGTGGACACTATTGGTAATTGTCAAAGACTAGCCTTCATAGTTGGTGTATCTCAACATATGCATAAAATAACAAACCTGTGAAAATTTTAGCTCAACCAGTTGTCGAACTTGCGAGATAATAGACAAAAACAGCCTTGTCACACGAAGTTGTGTGCGCTTAGATGGTTGATTTTGAGACCTCAAGTTCTGAACTTGAGGTTTTGAAATCAAATTTATGGAAAATAACTTCTTTCCGAAAACTACGGCACATCAGAGGGAGCCGTTTCTCACGATGTTTTATACCATCAACCTCTCCTCATTACTCGTCACCAAGAAAGGTTTTATGCTAATGATTATTTTGAGTAATTACCAATAGTGTCCACTGCCTTTAACTTGAAGTTGCCGTTTGTGGGCTTCTGATTTTAGGTGATATCTCATAATTTTTTTTAAAACTACATCAGCCCGTCTTTAGGACATTTCTACAGGTTCTCGACCACACCCAAACAGATAATAATAATAATAAGAATGATAACCGTGTTTGTAAAGCGCCAAAGGATACAAGGCGCTGAAGAAAGAGGGGGAAAAGGCAGAACACAGACCAAGACGACCAGCTATGAAGAGGGGAAAAGGGTGGGTTTCTAAAGTAGAGTTTCCTACCTCAATAGCTTTCCTATCCGTGTCTTTGCTGGGCCTGGAGTCGTCGTTCATCTTGTTAAGACCGCGTAGTTGACGTCCATAGTGGTCATGTACTTGTGCATGCTTGATGGTGAATGGTAACACCTAAAGTAAATGACATCAGATACAAGTTGGTAACTAAACAGAATCTGGTTGGCTGCAAGGCGTGGCCCTTTTTGTGTCTGTTTGAAAGTTCAGAAAAAACATGATTTGAAATGGAACCATTTAAAAATACTTGGATTTTTGGACACGTGCATACTAAGCATCCTTAAAGCACCATACAAGCGCTTGAAAGTTTTAAATGAGCGTGCACCCAAAGTAGCCACTTTTGGAGGCCAATCAACACAACTACCAGGGGTAAGTCATGAAAGGTATCAATACGGCGCGCTGCCCATGGTAGCGAAGCTGCATCTAGTCCAAATGTTTGTGGTATTCCCTATTTTGACAGATTTGTTTTCTTCTTTTTCAATAATTTTTTTTTAAAACAAAACCTTTTTCTCCTCGGGGTCCCCCCATTTCTGGACTTCCTTGAAGGTGAGATCCATCTGTTCTTGGAGGTCGGTTTCTTCCGCTGATGACGTGACTTCTCCTTCTGCTTTGATTGCAAGGATCTTATCAGCCAGGGCACATCCCTTCACAACCAAGGCATTAACCAGGTATAACTTGAACCTATCATTCTCTCTACAAAAAAAAAGAAGACATAAAAAGATTTGATAACAAATGACCCCAGGGAGTTGTTTAAAGGCTGTGGACACTATTGGTAATTAGTCAAAATAATTATTAGCATAAAACCTTACTTGGTAACGAGTAATGGGGAGAGGTTGATAGTATAACATGGTGTGAGAAACGGCTCCCTCTGAAATGACGTAGTTTTCAAGAAAGAAGTAATTTTCCACGAATTTGATTTTGAGACCTAAGATTTAGAATTTGAGGTCTCGAAATCAAGCATCTGAAAGCGCACAACTGCGTGTGACAAGAGTGTTTTTTCTTTCATTATTATCTCGAAACTTCGATGACCGATTGAGCTCAAACTTGCAAAGGTTTGTTATTTTATGCATATGTTGAGAAACAGCAAGTGAGAAGGCTGGTCTTTGACATTAGCCAATAGTGTCCAGCGTCTTTAAAACAAAGTTATCCTAGATATACACGCTACACAGTGGTCCAGTGGTTGGACTGCATGACTTGCAAGGACAAGGTTGTGGGTTCAAATTCTACCAAGCTAACCGCTGAGTTCACAATGACTAGAATAAGTATTGTCGTCTAGTTACTGAATGACAATTTCTTTAATTGTGTAATTCATAATCATATATGTTAAACCAATGTTTGTATGAGAGAGATTGGCTGTTGCCAGCTTGGCGTTTATATCCCCTTGTGGGGGTTTTCCCCCCGAGTTCTCCTGACGGGAAGATCTTATAAACAAAACAAATAAAGCACTACTTACACTTTGAATGATATGGCGTCTGCTCTGGTGTCATTCTTGAGTGCAAAGTAGCTTGCTAATGCAGTCTGATCAATCAGTGATATCACTTTATCTGCTAACTCAATGACCTCAGATAGCATCTTAGTGCGGTCCTAGAAACGCACAAGTGAGGAACAAAAGTGAAAAATGATGGAAAGCTGCTTCAAGACTAATTTAGAAGCACAACTTCTCTGAATAAAGCAGCAGGGGTCGAATAAGGGGGAAACATCCAAAAGACTGTCGGACTTGTTGCTCAGAATCTTAACAGAACCAAGATTTTATGTATAAGACCAGAATCAAAATAAGAGCACGGTTTCATCGTCTTAACTATTTTATTTTAAAGGCAGTGGACACTTTTGGTAATTACTCAAAATAATTATTTGAATAAAACCTTTCTTGGTAACGAGAAATGGGGAGAGGCTGATAGTATAAAACATTGTGAGAAACGGCTCCCTCTGAAGTGACGTAGTTTTCGAGAAAGAATTTGATTCGTGTCCAGTGCCTTTAATACCTTCTTACCTTATGAGCGTCTTTAGCAGTCAGTTGTGTGACATGCAGAGGAAGATGATCAGGATAATTATCCATCAACTCCTCATAAATGTTATCACCCTCCAACCTAGGGAAAAAAACAAGAAGCAACATCGTAACTATCCTTCCATTATAGAAGAAAAATATACAACGATGGAAAGATAACAAGGGTGAGATGTCATACAGTTCTTAAAGAAGAAGGGAAATGTCAAAGTTCAATTGTGTGATGTACTTAATTTTCCAATAGATAAAGTCGTCATGTGAGTGGGGAAAAGTCACTAACCTCCCTTGAAAATGGTGTCAATTGCCATTGTATTTTCGATGACCTTTCGGGGAAAAAAAATTGGTCAACATTCAAAAGAATTCTGAGAAAAATTTGTCGGTACATTTTTTGTACGAGGGCACTGGTAGAACAGACACTCTAAAGACAGGCTTTGAATTTTCTTTAAATTATGAGACATAGTTATGTAGGACCTTATAAGGGTTTACAAGATGCTGCAGCACATTCAGCAGCGACTGTCAGAAATGTCAGGGCAACCCTTTCTCTTCGCAATAAGGGTAACATGGGTTCTTTTTATAGGTTACAAAACACACAGTACCTACAGCTTTACGTCCCAACCGAAGGACGAAGTAACAATGGTTAAGAATATTGCTTAAAGCCGTTGGACACTTTCGGTACAGAAAAAAAAAATAAAAGTTCACAGATTTACAAATAACTTACAGGGTTTATAGAAGGTAATGGTGAAAGACTTCTCTTGAAATATTAATCCATGAAATGCTTTACTTTTTGAAAAAACATTAAAACAATTATCAATTCTCGCTAACAAGAATTACGGATTTATTTGAAACACATGTCATGACACGGCGAAACGTGCGAAAACAAGGTATGGGTATTCCCGTTATTTTCTCCCGACTCCGATGACCGATTGAGCCTAAATTTTCACAGGTTTGTTATTTTATATATATGTTGTGATACACGAGGTGTTGGACTTTGGACAATACTGTTTACCAAAAGTGTCCAATGGCTTTAAGGACACAAGTGTCAATACCAGGACTCGAACCTAAACTCTGCTGATAAGAAACACCAGAGCTTGAGTCCGATTCTTTTAACCGTTTGGCCACAACATGCAGCACTAATTTGACTATACACAAATTAATACATAAAAATCCAACAAAACCTGTTGTTTGATTCTGATGATTTTACGGTTGCAGCGAGTCTTACTTTGTGATCCATGAAATCTTGAAATCCCTGAGCGCCTCAGCGAACTCCTCCTCCTTAGTCTTCTCTTTGGTTTTCTCGGCTTTAGCTGCGTGAGGTTTGTGGGGCGTTTGGGTAAGTACGTAGATGAATGGATAACTATCCTGAAGTAGCACAAATGAAAAACGGGAAGAACGCTCGGACACTTTGGATAAATTTTATGTTAATCTGACCACTTTGAAATCTGCCGAAAGATCATGAAAGCAACATCGCTAGGAAGGTTCGGAATAAAATGACAGGCCTGGAATTACACGGAAGCCAGAGGGGTCCTGACCTCTGTTGCCCCTGGTCTTGGCCTTGGCGCCCTTCAAAAGCTTCCCATAGATTTTCAAATGGAAGTGCACTTTGAAAAATTAAAATGGCCTTGCCTTCTCAATGATGAAATTCCAGGCCTGAAATGATAATTTTGACAAACTAAAATCTCGCTTACTCATAACAATAACTATTAAATAAAATAATATACACATGAAAGCGGAAGAAGAAAGTTTCGGTAAAAGTGTACAATTTCTAAAATAGAGAAAAAAGAAATTCCTACATGTAATTGCTGAAAAGTTTCCCACTAAATCTAATAATAAATATCAAATATAAAACCATA
This sequence comes from Asterias rubens, assembly GCF_902459465.1. NCBI lineage: Eukaryota > Metazoa > Echinodermata > Asteroidea > Forcipulatida > Asteriidae > Asterias > Asterias rubens. Next base: position 13,505,572 of record NC_047074.1, on the reverse strand, counting down.
ACAAATTAATGAACAAAGTTTTTGAAGGGTTTGAACAAAAAGTGAACAAGTTGAAATAATTGTCACTTGGTAAACTTGGTAATAAAGAACAAATATTTCCTTTCAGCCCTTCCGGTTTGTACACGTTCAATTATTCTATTGATTTTGTGTGATTTACTCACTATGTGACCCTGCACTACATGTATGATATAATGAGATGAATTCTTTGACAAAGTACATTGTTAACCCTCCTACTGTCTGACCATTCAATATTATCCACTGTGGCTTAGAATGATACATAGATCATTTTATGCCAGCCTGCAAATGTGATATCATGTGGTGAATGCATCTACACAGCATAGTTAACCCTCCTACTCTCCGACCATTAATTATCATTCACTCTACACAGCATAGTTAACCCTCCTACTGTCCGACCATTAATTATCATTGACATGGTATTGCATGGTAACCATGCAGCATGCAATAATGCAGTGACTGTGGTGCGCTGATGTCAGCGATTACATTATGCCATTTAGCTTTTTTTGATAAGGCAGTCAACTTACTAGACATTGATACTGACAAAATTAAGCTGAGTTTTATTGCAAGTAGCTTTAAAGAAGTGAGCGTGCAGTGGGCAGATTTGATCGACTCCTACAAATTAATGAGATTATGAGCGGAAATAACAAATACTTTAATTCATGCAAGGTGGGAGCAAACTCAACTAATAATATTTTATATTATGTTAGCAACGAAGTCAAACATTTCGTCAACAAAAAAAAGCAGTAGGAACGACCCTTGGATAAACACGATTTTTAAACCTCTGACCCAACGGACAAAATGTTAGTGAACGTCAATGTTAGCTCTAACTTACAGCTCTAGGCCCAAGGTTTCGTTTGCCATCACACTCACAGCCTGCCAATTGACCCTTTCTCCTCCGACCCTATAGCACAAAGGTCACACAGGGGTCATACAGAGGTCAAAAGGTCAGGGGTCAGTACCACTTTCAGAAATGTTAACAAAATTATTCAGAATCAGAAAAAGCTTAGGTTTTTAAAATAAACATTCCTGACTACAAAACGGCAAGAGAGTATCTCGTGTTAAAAATGTTAGGTTTCGAGCAAGGGTTCAAAAATCATGTGATCATCACATGACGTATTGTTAATGTCATGTGACTTCATCATACAAAAAACACACACTGAAAGGAACACAATAAACACTACATGCTGTAAGTACATGTATACTACTGTATATCATGGTCAGTATCATAATGCCTATGGTGGGAAACATAGCTATATAAGCCTACAAAAGCCTCTACGAGGGATTATTTCATTGAGCTGAAAGTTTGCTTAGCAAAATGCAGTATTCTAAGTAACGGGTTATCGGCTTAAATATTGTATGGTGAGTAATGTAATGGGTGTTTAGAGTTTTTCTGTATGAGGCGCATGAATTATATAGCAATTGAAACTGGACCTTCATACAAGGGACATAAACAGTCAATTCTTCTTGGGCTGTTCATACAGAACAAAATGTATGCAAATGAATCTGAGATGTATAGGATTAAAGGGAAGGTATAACTTTGGTTATTACTCCAAAAAATAAAGACCATGACAACTAACTTAGTTAGAAGCTCAACATTTAGAGAAACGATTCCCTTCAAAAGGAATGTGGTTTTAGAGATGGGAACTCAAAAACATTTCAATTTTAGACAAATTGTGTATTCCAATTGCGGAATATTCGTCCTGCGTGAACATAACTGCTTCAACATTTTGGGATATATTTCAAAAACCACCTTTTTGAAATTTTTATAGGTTGGTTTTATTGTGTATTATATCTACATTTATAAAGGATTAAAACGTTTCAAAAAACCAAAGGTATACTTTGCCTTTAACACATGTTTGCAATAGTTTGAGCACTTTTGATTTAAACCAAGTGAAGGCGTGTTTAACTTACCCACAGTTCTGTCGAGCACATGACTGACTAGATAATGCAAATCCATGGACTGTATACACATTACTTAACTAAAAAGGGCGCCCTCAAGTCGAGGTCAAACGAGCCTAGAGGTCACAGGTCAATCAAAAGGTCAACTAAAAAATTCCTGTACGTACCGTCTTCCCGGGTTCATTCTTGGCCAGTGTGATCGTGCCAGTCAACATCTGACCCAGCGAGGCTCCCTTCGGCAGCTTGTCGTCCGGCACTGGTGGGATGAACAAGGCCACGGATCCCCCGGCCTGTACCGTGGCAGTGTTGAACTTGCTCTTGCCGTTGAGGGCGCTAGTCACCGACTGGAAGCAGTCCACGCTGAGACTCGACGAGAGTTTCTGATCGATGAGCATGACCATGTCTTTAAGCTTCTCCAGAAGGTCTCTGTTCTCGTGACGGACTTGAAGACGGATTGTGTAGTCACCTTTGTCTAATTTCATTGTGTACTGGAAAAAAAAGAGCAAAGATGTCAACAAAGAGCTAACACTGATGAGAGGGTAGGAGTGTGGAAGAGGGCTGAACAGTAAGTAGGTTGATTATTTGTACAGGTTTTGAGACACTGCATGGTGAAGTATCAATGTATATTCAGTTTGCAGTAACACAAGTCTCAGTGAGTGATGACCCCAATAAAGAACTCGCTTCGTGGCAGTGAAGTCAATAAGGTGATCCACTTGGCGAGAGTAGTAGTCTCGGTCGATTTCCTACCTTCCAGGTAAGTACTTAGTATTTAGCAGACAGCTTTTTTTCAGAACTAAGTAGAGTAATCTCTCATGAATTCCGAAATCTACTCTGTGGTAGTAGAATAAATGACAAGACAAGTTCTCATGAAAAAAACCTACACAGTAAAGTAGATACACATAATGGAAGCGCAAACTTGTTATTTTAATGAATACACATTTTGATGATCATTACCGCATTAGGATAAGCGTCTCCTGCTCCCATATACTGCTTGTTGTTATCAAACAGTAGCCACAGTTGACTCTCGTACTCCGACTCGTACAGAAGATCGCTCAATAACGGACAATTGGGAGTAATCTCCGAGGTTTTACTCTGGAAGAACAAAAAAATACAAGAATTACTAATACTGTATGTAACTGGTAGTGAAACCAAGGATGCCTTTCAAGTGAAATTAATCCCTGTAGCTCGCAATCCTGAGGAAACCTGTGAACAAGGGTGCTTGCTATGTGAACCAGAAACACTGGGGTTAACCCCTACCCTATCACTGTAGCTCGCAATCCTGAGGAAACCTGTGAACAAGGGTGCTTGCTATGTGAACCAGAAACACTGGGGTTAACCCCTACCCTATCACTGTAGCTCGCAATCCTGAGGAAACCTGTGAACAAGGGTGCTTGCTATGTGAACCAGAAACACTGGGGTTAACCCCTACCCTATCACTGTAGCTCGCAATCCTGAGGAAACCTGTGAACAAGGGTGCTTGCTATGTGAACCAGAAACACTGGGGTTAACCCCTACCCTATCACTGTAGCTCGCAATCCTGAGGAAACCTGTGAACAAGGGTGCTTGCTATGTGAACCAGAAACACTGGGGTTAACCCCTACCCTATCACTGTAGCTCGCAATCCTGAGGAAACCTGTGAACAAGGGTGCTTGCTATGTGAACCAGAAACACTGGGGTTAACCCCTACCCTATCACTGTAGCTCGCAATCCTGAGGAAACCTGTGAACAAGGGTGCTTGCTATGTGAACCAGAAACACTGGGGTTAACCCCTACCCTATCACTGTAGCTCGCAATCCTGAGGAAACCTGTGAACAAGGGTGCTTGCTATGTGAACCAGAAACACTGGGGTTAACCCCTACCCTATCACTGTAGCTCGCAATCCTGAGGAAACCTGTGAACAAGGGTGCTTGCTATGTGAACCAGAAACACTGGGGTTAACCCCTACCCTATCACTGTAGCTCGCAATCCTGAGGAAACCTGTGAACAAGGGTGCTTGCTATGTGAACCAGAAACACTGGGGTTAACCCCTACCCTATCACTGTAGCTTGCAAGCCTGAGGAAACCTGTGAACAAGGGTGCTTGCTATGTGAACCAGAAACACTGGGGTTAACCCCTACCCTATCACTGTAGCTCGCAATCCTGAGGAAACCTGTGAACAAGGGTGCTTGCTATGTGAACCAGAAACACTGGGGTTAACCCCTACCCTATCACTGTAGCTTGCAAGCCTGAGGAAACCTGTGAACAAGGGTGCTTGCTATGTGAACCAGAAACACTGGGGTTAACCCCTACCCTATCACTGTAGCTCGCAATCCTGAGGAAACCTGTGAACAAGGGTGCTTGCTATGTGAACCAGAAACACTGGGGTTAACCCCTACCCTATCACTGTAGCTTGCAAGCCTGAGGAAACCTGTGAACAAGGGTGCTTGCTATGTGAACCAGAAACACTGGGGTTAACCCCTACCCTATCACTGTAGCTCGCAATCCTGAGGAAACCTGTGAACAAGGTTGCTTGCTATGTGAACCAGAAACACTGGGGTTAACCCCTACCCTTACACTGTAGCTTGCAAGCCTGAGGAAACCTGTACACAAGGTTGCTTGCTATGTGAACCAGAAACACCAGGGTTAACCCCTACCCTATCACTGTAGCTCGCAATCCTGAGGATACCTGTGAACAAGGGTGCTTGCTATGTGAACCAGAAACACTGGGGTTAACCCCTACCCTATCACTGTAGCTCGCAATCCTGAGGATACCTGTGAACAAGGGTGCTTGCTATGTGAACCAGAAACACTGGGGTTAACCCTTACACTTCCACAATAAGTATTCCAAGGTCCCTTTACGTCCACTACCAATCCTGATACATGGGACCACAGCTTAAAGGAACATGTTGCCTTGGATCGGACGAGTTGGTCTATAAAAAGCGTTTGTAACCGTTTTTTATAAAATGCATATGGTTGGAAAGATGTAGAATACAATGATCCACACAAGTTTGCCTTGAAATTGCGTGGTTTTCCTTTTACTGTGCGAACTAACACGGTCGGCCAATTATGGGAGTCAAAAATTTGACTCCCATAAATGGCCGACCGTGTTAGTCGACGAGGTAAAAGGAAAACCACGCAATTTCGAGACATATTTGTGTGAATCATTGTACTTTACTTTTACAACATCTTCCTACCCATATGCATTTTATAAAAAACAGTTACAAACGCTTTTCAAAGACCAACTCGACCGATCCAAGGCAACGTGTTCCTTTAATATCCACATTCCATTGCATTGACTGTTGCTTTTGACTACAGGGAACATGACCAAGTTCTAAACCTTACCTGGTGGAAGTTATAAGTGAGGATTATCTCATAGATCTGTCTTCCGTTGGGGACAACATCCCTGGCTCCAAGTGGACTGAGCTTACTATCATTCGGTCTGTTACAAACAAACATACAGATTATTATAATTTATAATGCGCCATGTCTGTCTAAAAGTCACTCCCAGCGCAGGAAAGATGCAGAAGCATTTGTCTCTCTAAGTATACTTCACAAAACTCATGAGAATTAAAAGGTATTTTTCAGACTGGAAGTCAACACTCAAAGACAATTTGTTTCTTTTCAAGATTTTACACATTGAGGTACTTTTTTTTGTTATTCAATTCAAACACACAAGACTGTCAGACTTGTCCGATCGTAAATTTACTGGCCCGAAACTAAAACGGCTGGCTTCAGGCTTGCCGGTCCAGTGAAAACTTCAGTCCCGTCTATTGACCCCTTGCACGTGCGTCACACGCGGCGACTGATGCCACGCTCACCATGTTGGTGGTCAATAGGTTTATGTGTAAACGCCGCGTTGCCTTAAACGCACACTTCACTGAATAACACACGTTGACATTGACCACCGAAATGGCGCTTCCAAGATTATTTGGATGATGACGTCAGGTGAATTGGGTCAATGGGCTTCTGGTAATAAGTGAAGCCAATTCGTGTGAGGTTTGTGCGGCTTATTGCGGAGTTACGTAACACTTACACGCCCAGACCCTCACACACAGTGCTATGAGCCCTGCATATTGACCCTTTGCTATTCAGAATTCTTGTGATTCAAAGTTGTTTTTACCGGAGAGGCTGTACACAGTTCTTGATAGTGATCGTTGGCGACACCTCTTCAATTCTTAAACTTGATTTGATGTCGAGACGATAGATACCATTGGCAGCATGCTGAAAATAAGTCAAAAACTTTTAAGTCAATTCAATTCAATTTAATAAACATTTATTTTGGTATTGCCCTCACATGATTTAATACATCGTTGGTGTTTAATAGTTGTTAACAGGGACAGTTAAAAACGGTAGTCAAAATTAATAAACAGGTCAGAAGGGCAACAAAAAGTAACATCTATCAAATCATTGCGGTTTTCAGATCTAAAAATTTTAATTTGATCTGCCTCTGGCCACCAACCAGGCTAGCTCAATGGTCTAGTGGTAAGACATCTGCTCTAGCATTTTTAGGGCTGTAGGTTCGAATCCCACCTGAGTGATATTCCTGTTGATTTTTAATCACATGACTCAGGGAAGTACCGAGTATATGTAGCTTAATACAAATTTGTGTGGGCAAAAAAAGCAAAAAATATTTCTGAAAGTAGTACCATTTGAATCATTTTCTGATTCATATCCAGGCTGTGGAAGGATATACTGTAGGTGATCTTTGTGTTGCCAAGGCTTGCCCACCACTTAGCAACGACAAGCTCTAGTACTAATCCGCCTTTCACGGAGAACGGGTAGGTGTTATTTCCTAACTCTTGCAGATGGAAGAATTTGTAGAACTCGTTACTCCGATAGGCCATGTGGTCTTCTAGTTGGATGCAGTGAAGAACGAACTTGGACGTCGCTTCGGGATCCAGCGACGTGATGTTCAACTCTGCGAGAACCAAAAAGTTGGTGTTTCAGTGTAAGAATGTTGTACCTCAATGTTCTAACATTGTTGTATCATGCAGGAAAATGCTCCGTGCAAAAACATTGTATTTCGACAGCTGCTGGATCATTAAAAGGAATACACAATCTGAAAATCTCAGATTAACATTTTGGGGGCTTAAAAACTTATATTTTTTACACAACCACATTACTTCAAGTGACATGTTTCTCAAAATGCCCCAAACTATTGAATGTTGCTGAAGGCTACTGACCAATTGTTTTAATTGGCATTAATTTTAAGATTGCTTCAAATGTCTAGACCTTTCTATTGCAACGTCACACCGTCACAGAGGTTTTGCAAACCAAGGTTGGAAAACTATGGAAAGCAATAAACGCAAAACAAAAACAGATCGCTACTGTTCACAATATTCAAACATTTTTTTTTTTAAGCCTTCGAGAAAGACTCTATAGGGTCGAAACGTTAACTATTTTTTTCAATATTCAAACATGTTGAAAACAAAACACAAATTGTGGTACGTATTTTATTAAACTGAAAGTTTGCAGATTTTGTTTTGTTTTGGTCAACACATCTGTTGATACGATTGAGTGTTTTATGTTAACCAGAGTGTTGTTTTTTTTACAAAGGAAAGGTCTATACCTTTCCTTTTAATCTTGAAATCCTTACCTGCCCATGTAGCGCCCTCAGGGACCTGAATGAAGCTGCGTCTGATCTGACCTGGTTTGAACTCTGTCTCACCCCAGCTTGCGTCGTACTGTTTGCTTGGTTTCTGTGACTTGATGACGGTAATGGGTATCCTAAACAATGGGCCCTTGTGGGGATCGGCAGTATCAAAACATTGCACCTGACGGAGAAATCAAACACTATGGTTAAAGACACTGGACTCTACTGGTAAATGTCAAAGACTAGTATTCTCACTTGGTGTATCCCTACATATGCACAAATCAACAAACCTGTGAACATTAATTTGAGCTCAATTGGTCGTCGAAGTTGCGAGAGATTAGAAGAAAAAAACTCCCCTTGCCACACAAGTTGTATGCTTTAAGATGCTTGATTACGAGACCTCAAATTCTAAATCTGAGGTCTCGAAATCAAATTCGTGGAAAATTACTTCTCTCTCGTAAACTACGTTACTTCAGAGGAAGCCGTTTCTCAGTGTATTATACTATCAACAGCTCCCCATTACTCGTTACCAAGTAAGGTTTCATGCTAATAATTATTTTGAGTAATTACCAATAGTGTCCACTGCCTTTAATACACATCAGTGCAAGGATAATAACTAAAAGACAAATTTATTAAAAAGACAAAGTTATCACTCGAGCGCGAGTGGAACACAGAAAAATAGGGCTTCTGCGTCCCATATCGTACGCAGACGCGCTGTATTTTGTTGTGTTCCACGAGCGCGTGTGTGATAACTTATTTATCTTCAAGTAAACTTGGCGCGCAGTTAGATCACACAAGACGCAGTGTGATTTTGGCAGTGCAATATGGGCTTATGTCAGACTCTTGTTGCTATGGAACGACCAATCAGAATCAAGGATTCAAGCCTACTTGAAGATAATAATTATTCTTTATAGCGATGCAAGTTTAACATCTATCAAGCACAATTGTTATACCTTGGTAACAAACTGTGAAGTTTGATTGGTTGAGAATCAATCATTTGATGCGCAACAAAAACGCATGTTACATGGCTTGACGGGCGGTCGATTTCAAGCGCTGTGTACGAAACAGCCGCGGGTACGAGGGAATGGTTTCTTGTTCGTCTGCTTATTAAACAGTGAGTAGTCCGTCGTAATAATGTTTGAAGATGACAACAGAACTTTGAGATGAGGAATAACAATTATACAAAGGTATAACAAAACAATTGTTGCACGTTGTGACTGGGGTCCATGGGTTTTGTACACCCTCGAGAGAAAATGGCACCCTCGGCTTCGCCTCGAGTTCCATTTTAACCCCTGGAGTGTACAAAACGCCATGGACCCGTCACAGCGTGCAACAATTTTATACTGTTAATCGTTTATCAGACGGGTCTTAGTCCCATGGCACAGGAGGCAATTTACAGGCAACCAGTTCAAGACAATCTCCATGAAGAGAACGTACACATAAAATTTACATAATATTTAACTTGGGGTTCGCAATATGCAGCCAATCAAACCAGGAACATTGGGGCAAACCCCTTTTCTTTACGATAAGTGAACTGGGTTCTTTTACGAGCGTTACACAACAGACAGGACCAAGGGCTTTACGTCCTGTCTGAAGGACAAATCAATAATGGTTAGGTGTCTTGTTTAAGGATACGACTAGGACTCGAACACACACTCTGCTGATCAGAAACACCCGAGCTTGAGTTCAGACCTCTTGTACACTCGGCCAGGACAAGCCACGACAGGCATTGTGCACAGATACTGATAGCAATGGTATCATAGGAGTCGACTGAAGAGTTCACCAACGGTGGCCGCCTTCCTGTTTGTGATTCCACAATCAAATTCCTGGTTTATTCAGTCATAGTGATCCCCCCAAAACCCACCTTGTAACCCACCCTAAAACAAGACCCCCCAAAAAATGTGGCAGCGCAAAGGGCAAGACAAATCAATTAAAGATGAATGGATCCTGAATACCTCGGAATAGTGAACTCCTTCATTTAAACCTCTTGGGTCTACTCGTATGGAAACGGAGCGTGATGTGTTCATTAGAGCTAGGTGTGATGGAGCCGAGACCCACGGTGCGTCACATACGAGACTCGTGTGCATCGTGAAGGATATCTTCTCCTGTGCACCTGTAAGGAATCCATCAATCAATTAATCAATCAATCATTCAATAGCCAATCAATCAATCATGGATAGATGATCATTGAGGAAGGGTGTGGTGTCAAATAACCAAAGTGCTGAAGAGCTGAGAGAAAGTCCCACTGTTTCCTGTTTGGTTTCTCAGGACATGATCCAAAGTAGCTTTCACAATAACATTGAACACAGTTTCTCGATACTTCACATTATATTCAAGAACTTCTGAAGTTTTACGATATATTTGTGTTGGTAAACTCGCAACAAAAATGTTTGTGCCTCATAACTTTTTAATCAGATCAGAAAGATTGGTTGTTAACTGCTCATTTCTTAGTCAGTGAGTGCAAACCCCAGTTTATCTTAGGCACAAAACACAGGTCTGCTTTTAGTGGAAGATTCATGTAATTAATAAAATGTTACACAATTTTAACGGACGTTAGAGCCTTGCAGTTTTCCCCACTTTCATAATGACTCTATCTACTAGAAAATGAGCGGACCAGAAAACTAAACTTGACTTTAACCCAAATCCCATCCCAAATGAAAAGCGCTTCAACTCCTTCTTCATACTCACATATATCTTCCCCGTATTTAGGGTCTATCGTGACGTTAAATTCACTTGGTTTCTCAGACTTGTTCATTTCCCTGATGTAGATGCCTCGTTTACCTCCGGTCAACACACAGAACCTGATATTACGCGTTTTACAGTCTGAGTACCTTACAAGGTGCTCAAAGGCCTTGTCAACCTGGATGTCAAATGGGTCAAAGAGAAAAGGGTCAGAAGGTGAAAGGTCAGCAGATATTCAAATAAGTGTAGTCTTATTGACGAAAAAGAAGAAGTTTTCCTTGGAGACCCAGTTCAATTCAGTGTAATGTTTATTTCAACTTGATATGAACAATTGTTCTACTATAGCCCACATATCCTAGAAGCTTGATCAAGGTGCTTCACAACATCAATCCCTGTTCATCATACTTTAAGACCATTCCTCTAACTTTCCCAACTCCCTGGGGACATCATGTTTCCTACTCTACCGAGAAAAAAAAAAAAAAAAAAAAAAAAAAAAAAATGCCATTTTCCCCCCGACAAAACTTAGAAAATTCATTGGTTACCTGCATCAGGCCGTATCCCTGGGCAAAGACCTCGATTCTCTCCACATTGCACGCTGTGTTCTCCAACGCTCTACGGATGCTGTATGGGCTATAGCAAATATTCTCCGCCTTCAGACCTGATAAAATTAACGCTGTGAAGGAAGAACAAGAAAAAGGTGACTGGGCTGAGACTAGAGAACAAACAAACACTTGGAAGGAACAGTAGAAGAAGAATCATCACAAAAGCAAGAAAAGTTGTGTTTGGTAAAAAACGTTTTTTTGACATCCGACTTAGGTGATCCAATCCTTCCTGGTCCAATCGGCAGCAAATTGCGCCACAGCACCTTGTAAAGCATTACATGGTGCTATCAGAATTAGGTCTCATAATTTAAACGTAGTCCCACATCTTGCAGGAAATACTGTATGTTACAGCACCAGGAGCGCCACTAAGTGACGGACATGTGCGCTATATAAGAAGCCACAATTATTAATTATTATTATCCAAACAAATTAAGCTTTTGGGGGATCCAAATCTTCCCTGAGTTATTGATTGAACATAATTTTGCTTGTTTCAGCGATAATGACCTTTACATTTGATTATATGTAGGAGGTCCAACAACAACAGGCTTCTGGTGAGTCTTTAGAACAATCTACACACCTAATGCTGAGCTGACATGCCAAGTCCTTCTTGTGTTATGGTCAATATGGCCAACGCAAACCTACACAAGGTCATTTCAGAAACTGTATGCCTCCTTGTCAGATTCTCTGACACCAATCATTTCTGCCTTCAGATGCCCCCCCCCCCCCGAAGACTGGTGCCCAACACTGTTCTTCTACTAATCATTTCAACAAAGTATAGGAACCACACGTTCACTTACCGATCCCCCCGCAGGCGTTGGGTGACGACATAGAGGTACCATTCATCAGTTGCGCACCTCGTAACGTCCAGTTAGGTACTGATGTTATAGCGCCCCCAGGGGCAGTGATACTAACGCCTAGATCACCATCAACACTGACGGAAAAAATACTTGATATTTAATATTTGATAAACTGCATCCCCCTCAGTGATCCCCTGGCTGGCGCTTCCAAGGTGTGATCCCTGGCTAAACACAGTTACTGGTTGTATGGCTTCTGACTGACACCCTGAACAAAGATATTGACTATACATGTATAGGAAGACTGCAAATATAGGGCTGGATAGCTCAGTTGGTACGAGTGCCGGAAAATTAATCCATAGGTCGTTGGTTCAACTCCCACTCTAGTAATTTTGTCTTTGTTCAAACGAAAAACTAGGAAAAAAGTGCAACTAAAAGGTTTCCTGTGTTAAACCAACACTTGATTTCTCGTAAAGCCATTGGACCCTTTTGGTAAACAGTATTGTCCAAGGCCCACACATTCTGTATCACAACTTCTATATAAAACAACAAAACCTGTGGAAATTTAGGCTCAATCGGTCATCGGAGTCGGGAGAAAATAACGGGAAAACCCACCCTTGTATCCGCACGTTTCGCCGTGTCACTACATGTGTTTAAAATAAATCTGTAATTCTCGATATCAAGAATTTTTGTTGTTCTGTACCGAAAGGGTCCAATGGCTTTAAGTACACCATGGCAACAGCTCTCTCCATGAGTATTCAGTAGATAAGGTACTTTGCCGTGGGCCCTTTGGGGGACCTTGTATAGGCCATGCTTGGTAACCGCTCTCTTAATGAATATTCATTAGATCTTAACTGGTACTTTACCTTGGACCTCTAGAGGACCATGTATAGGCCATGCTTGGTAACCGCTCTCTTAATGAATATTCAGCAGCCATCATCTCTGGTGAGACACACGCTCCAACACCTGTCAATCAATTGTTGATAAAAACAATACTCAGTTTCTGGGACAATCTTAAAACAGTATGAAAGTAAAAACTTCTGTGATTTTTAAAACACCCCCCCCCCCCCCTAAAAAAAGTATAAAAAAAATAAATAAAAAAAAACCATCCTACAAGAAGCATCTTGGGGTTTTAAGTAAATAGTCAAACAATTAATAAACATGAAAACTTGGGATGTACTAAGAGTGGAAGTGTACCTTAAAGAACCCAGTCAAAACTTCTTACGGAAGATTAGAGGCTTCCCGGCTGTATATGGTTCACATAGCAAGCACCCTTATTTATAGGATTCCTCATGCTTGCGAGCTACATTGATTCAGTTCACTCATGAGTCATCGTTGGTTAATTACCAAAACATATAATAATAGAAGTATGGCGTGTCATGGCCAAGTGGTTAAGAGCACCGGATTCAAGCTGTGGTGTTTGGTCAGCAGAGTGTGGGTTCGAATCTCGGTCGTGACACTTGCTACATAAAATTGGGGAGGTAGTGCTTTCTGCTCTACCGACCAGGCTTCGGACTGATGATACCCAAGCCTACATCCGGGCCGTATGGACTGTAAAAGGGGTAACCCTGTTTCAGCCCTAGGAGTCAGTGGTAAGGGCCTCTGGAAATAACAATTGTAGCCCAAACCTTGAGGTGGCCTTCAGGCCTTGTGTGTCTGGCGACTTGCATAAAAAAAAAAAAAAAAAAAAAAAAAAAAAAAAAAAAAAAATTGTAATGAATGGCCTCTTTCAATTAACCTTTGTAATCTGACCTCATACTGACCTATGACACTGGACGTTGTACCCCCTGGACAGCCCACTGTTGATAAAGCCGGTCCGTTGTTACCAGCCGACGCTACGAAGATTATTCCATGTATATTTACAGCCTCTGTGATAACGTTACAAACTCTCCTGAGAGCACAGAAATTAAACAAATTGGAGAAAATATTTAGGTGTGAGGGAATAATTCTGCACTGATCATCTCTGATCATCGGGCATCGGGCAAGCTCGGTCATATTGAATGGTAAAACAGTAGGAGGGTTGACCTTGTACCGTGTTGCACTTGATATCATACTGCACGCTGGCAAAGTTTATCTTTCATTCAAAACTCCAGTGAATGAAAGTGAATGGTCAGACAGTAAGAGAGTTGACTCGTCCGGCGGACTAATAAAAGAAATTCACTAGCATTTGCCGATCAAGCGACTGCTAATTTCTAACCCTATACGGGTATATTTCGCCATATCCAAGTGTATATTTGCAGTGGATTGTAAAACAGATTAAACAATTCTTACAAAGCAAAGAAGCCTCTAATTTTACAGGTAAACACAACATTTTACATTTTGTTAAAGTTTGTTGAAATTTCATTCAAAAGTTTGAAAAAGTGTGGTAGTCTGAAAAAAAAAAAGTTCAATTTTTTTTTTTTTAATCTGGTATTTCATTATGAAGAAGCGTAATCTATATTTTGCTACTGGTTGGCATCTCTGTTAATGACACACACCTCTCGCATTATTCTATACATAATGAGTTCATTTAAGGCAATGACATCTCCTCTTATCACATCAACCTTTAACATTTATTACTCACCCGTTATTCGGCCAGTGAGCCGCCTCCCCGTAGCTGAAATTGACCAGATCCGCCTTGTGTTCTATAACAGCTATCATCTACACAGGAAGATTGAAGGATATGCAGTTACTTTATCACATCATTAGAAAAAGGGCTCGGTCAGTTGGGTGTCATTAGCACATAAATGAGGCGCCACTAAAAATGACCAACTGTCGTGGAACTGAAGTTAAAGGTGCCCGTGGATTCAAAGTTGGGCGATTTGGGCTATAAAAAAAGTGCAACACAACCATTCAGAAAGGGGTCACTTTCATTAACTTTCATTCACTCAGTGGTACATTTTTTACAACAAATCCATTCAGATAGTGTTATATTTTTTGTTAAACACATTCCCTTTCAGGATGGTGTATTTTTATTCAGAAAGAGTTGTCTTCAAGTTTCGTATCTGTTTAGTTTAGTCATTTATGGGGTTTTATTTTTATTTATTTATTTTTTTTTAACATCGTTTACTACTTTTAATCGCAATCAACGTGTGTTTTGTTTGCCATTGGCTGGATTATTGGAAAATTTTGATGCGCTTTGTCTTGTTTCTGTTTTCCTCAATCAATTTGTACAGAACATTGTTTAATGCGCTTCGTAAATATTTGGTATTATTATATAGTAGGTCTACTAACCTAACTAAGGTTATGACGGGAGTAAGTCTAGTTCCTGTAATAATACCAGTGTTATGTAAACGACAAAGCTTTCTAGTCTGTGAGAAGCCAGCAGCCAAAGTGACTTATATTATAGCAGACACAATGACGCCACAAATGAAATCACTCTCCCGCTTCCCTGAGAGTAAACCAAATCGATTCCCTTCAAATAATCTCAAGGAATCCTTCCCCAACACTCATCGATAAAACCCTTATAGCTCCAAGAACTTATACCCTATCATTGGATGCGCGAAGCAACATCAGCAAGTTTAGTATCTTTCCAGCAAAGTAAAAGGATGTATACTTTCGGGGTTTTTGTGGCCAAACTCTGAAATTCTTTAATGGAGCTTTCCCTTGAATGTATACCAAACTCAGATTCTAGTTTTCTTACTCACCGCTCTTACTAGTGAGCTTCCAGTCTCCATCGAGCCTAGCCTGGAATCGCCGATCTTTATAACCAGAACCTGAGCACCAGGAGCAACGCCGTTCTTCTCAGGCTCGTCAGGGAAGTTGGCGGCCGCTATACAGGTTACGTGAGTACCGTGCGAGCCAGCGTTAGTTACTATGTTAAGTATGTTACCGTCGTCGTATATGTTTATTGAATAATTCAGCATATCTGCAGAGAGAATAAATAAACATTTGTCGGTGGAGGTTCGTATTCCTTGTGGGGTGTCGGGGCCGAGCGAATATGAGCAGTGAACTCAAGCTCTGGTGTTTCTGTCATGTCTGTGGGTTGAGTCCCAGTCGAGACACTTGTGTCCTAGAGCAAGACACTTACATGTATCTATAACTGCTTCTATCCACCCAGGGGTAAATTGGTACCTGTGAGGGCAGAGATGGTTCTTGTGATTGATTAAGCTTAGTACAGCACATATTTGTTGCACAGATTGTATACTCCCCGATCTCTTTTTTCTCTATTCAATTAAAATTAGCTGGAAACCACCCCCAAACAATAAATTATGTTAACCTGTTTCTACTAAGCAGTGTCTTTCTGC
This sequence comes from Asterias rubens, assembly GCF_902459465.1. NCBI lineage: Eukaryota > Metazoa > Echinodermata > Asteroidea > Forcipulatida > Asteriidae > Asterias > Asterias rubens. Next base: position 13,489,779 of record NC_047074.1, on the reverse strand, counting down.
AATTTTGTTCATACTTAACAGCTTTATGGAATTGTTCTCAGGGCCCAATTTATTAAGCCATGTAAGCACAAAAACTTGCTCAGCACACACAAATTTTGCTTAGCAGAAACAAGTTACCGGCCGAAACTCCATAAAGTTTACACTGTTTCGACCAGTACCCCACTCATTTTTTTCAGCAAAGAAATTCACTTAAAGCAGTATTGTAACAGCTTTATGGAATTTTCTTCTCGGTTGTAGGGCTTACCTGCTAATGAAAATGCAGCATATTGTTGTGACTCTTTGTAGCTAGTGAGCACCACACACGACGCCAAGTCACCCGTCTCCGAAGTATCCACCACTGCCCTGTATGTACACAAATTATAATATAATTATTAAAGAGGGACTCCAAGATCAAATTGAGTTTGAATAGATGGAAATTTGCATCAGCGATAAAGAATTTTAATTTGGGTTAAACCCATAATATACACTGATGTCTGTTAGCACTTAGTCAGTACATTACATGTACTAGGCATATTACTCAGGTGGGATTTGAAAATTGAGTTTTGTGATGCAATTATTTTCAATAGATGGGTTGCAATACGCGTCATTGACCACTATATTTGATGTATTTTACACGTGAAAAGTGCACAAGAGTCACGCACAGCGCGTACACGCGTGCATTTTTCACATGTAAAATATATCAAATATGGCGGTCAATGACGCGTACTGCAACCCATCTATAGCAAGAGTCCTTGTGAAAGAGGGGAAAATATTACAAGTCACAATTCTCAATTTATGTTGGTGTAAAATGTCATTTTATTTTATATTCTTTCAATGAAAAATGTACCCCATTTTAAAGCCATTGGACCCTTTCGGTAAAAAAAAAAAATTCACAGATTTACAAATAATTTACAGGGTTTACAGAAGGTAATGGTGAAAGACTTCTCTTGAAATATTAGTCACGAGGACATGAAATGCTTTACTTTTTGAGAAAACAGTAAAACAATATAAATTCTCGTTAGCGAGAATTACGGATTTATTTTAAACACATCTCATGACACGGCAAAACGGAAGGAAACAAGAGTGGGTTTTCCCGTTATTTTCTCCCGACTCCGATGACCGATTGAGCCTAAATTTTCACAGGTTTGTTGTTTTATATATAAGTTGTGATACACGAAGTGTGGGACTTGGACAATACTGTTTACCGAAAGTGTATAATGGCTTTAAACAAATTAAAAAGGAAGAAATGAAGCACAGCACTGTAGGTGAGTGCCTGTGCATGCTGTACAATGTAATGTCTTGGTGAATATACACGTCAGCCGTTCAACTGACTGCAAAACAAAAGGCACACTCTGAAGATGTTCTAGGCATTTATAAATGTCCACCAGAAGCCAGTTTGCCAGAGTTTGCCATGATTTCATGTCGGCTGGACGTGAAGTGGTTAAATTGTGCTTCTTACCGCCAAGTTTCTCCATCATGGAAGACGACGCAGTCATATACTGGACCAGGGTCGTTGAACTTCTTATCTGATGTGGTTAATAAGTCTACCTGAGCGGCTAAGTCATCTCGTGCCAACTTCTCTTCCTGGAACGAAAAGAAGAAGAAAGGAAGTGATGACAAGCGTTTCCTATGACATGAATGTTGTAGAGTTGTGAAGATGACGGATTCAGAAATTGGTGTAAAAGATTAGCGGTATACTGAACCCTTTGAATCGCTTTAAAGATCGAGACCTGGGATGGATTTCACAAAGAGTAAAGACTAGTCTTATCTCGAGTTAGGACGAGTTGCCCGTCCCAACTTAGGACTAGCCTTAAGTTTTAATGTCTCCTAGGACTAGTCCTAACTCTTTGTGAAATCGACCACAGCATCTCAAACACTCTGTAGTCTCCTGACGATGGCTAAAGCAAGCTAGTGGAAATATTGGTTGATGTTGGTCAGAGGGCTAGTGTTGTGTGAGGGAGGTTGGTGCTTCGTAAAGGTTGGTGTTGCGTGGATTAGGGATGGAGGTGGAGATATTGCTGTTGTTTATGTGTGGAGAAGATTGGGATTGATATCGGGTTGATGTTGAGAACGAATTGTCCCTCCCTAGAGATTGGTGTTGCATTGAGGAATTAGTGATGATGTGGAAGGAACTTGTGTTAGCTAAACAATTTGGAGTTTGTAGCAGGCTCGTGTTGGCTGGATTGTATTTGGTTAAGACTTGTATATTTGGTTTGCGGTAACACCATGTGTGTATCTACTTGCCAGGTAGAGTTGTTCTTAGGGAACTGTCTTGCTTTATTCTACTGCCGTGGAGTAGATAATCGGAGGTTCGGGAGACTTCTCAGTTCTGAAAAGAACTGTCCTGCTTTTTAACTATTACCAGGGCGGATGGTATAGAAATTAGACTGGACTACTACTTTAGCTTATAGGATCGTAATTAACTGTACTGTCGTGGAGTCAGTGCTGAAAATTGGTCTCAACGTTTCGACTAGCTTGCTCTAGTCATCGTCAGGTTAAGACTTCTTACCTGTTTTGTTGGGTGTGAGTGAGCATTATCAAAAGCATCAAGCCTCCTAATAGCTTCAGCTAAAGCGACTCTATGAAGAGGATCCCATAACTTCTCTCGTCTCTCTTTCTGTTCATAAAGAAAAACAACCTCATCGTTGAACTCATCACTTATTTAATAATTAAGATGCAAAATGTAATGGCCTTGTCACACGAGGCAACTTTTACAAGTAACTTGGCTAAACATTCTCTGAATTAACAAACTCAAAACTGGCTTAAAACCGAGTAAAATTTATTACTGCCCAGGACCATGGTGAGCCCACCAATCTTGGTGTTAGTACGAACTGGGTTAACTTTCCTATGGGTTAGATGTTATAGTGTGAAAGGAATCTACGGGTCTGTTTTAATCCATGTAGAAGACTTTTTAAACGGGTCGCAAATTATACGAATCCAAGGTAGGTAGTATGAAAAGGGCCTTTGTCTCTTTAAGACACTGGACACCTTTGATTATTGTCATAGACCAGTCTTCTCACTTGGTGTATCTCAACATATACATAAAATAACAAAACTGTGAAATTTGAACTCAATTGGTCGTCGAAGTTGCGAGAGATATGAAAGAAAAAACACCCTTGTCGCACAAGCGGTGTACTTTCAGATGCTTGATTTCGAGACCTCAGCTGAGGTCTCAAGTTCAATTCAAATAATTAAGTGAGAAATTACTTCTTTCTCAACAACTACATTACTTCAGAGGGAGCCGTTTCTCACAATGTGTTATACTATCAACAGCTCTCTATTAATCGATTCCAAGTAAGTTTTTTATACTAACAATTATTTTGAGTAATTACCAATAGTGTCCAGTGCCTTTAAAGAACGACAAGAATTAAAGCCACTCATGACTTCAGAATGACCAGATTAACGATCTCTTTGGCTTTAACAACTTACTTGTATTCTTTCTTTAAGTGGCTTAGGATATAATTCATACACATTCTTCACCCCAATGTGATATCTATTGGTAGGATTCTGCCAGCTTGGTGGGATCTGTGAACAAAAGTGCAAGCAAGAGAACAAATATTTTATTTATTAAAATTGTTTTCTAAAACATATTTTAGTTTATTATTATCGATAGTTATTCTGAGTTGTATTCAATCTGAGGTCAAGACGCTCTGCAGACGGTATGCCGTCTTGCATAAGACACACTGCTCCGTTCAGTAAATCAATTTAAGCATCACCACCGCCTCCCAGCAGGAGCACGTCTCCACTGGAGACCCTTATTGATTTGTAACACGGCGTAAATGTTCTGCAGTCGTGTTCACTCAGACTGAATCTAGTCTATTTGAGATCCATGTCTACGGGTCTATGACCCTTTCCATTGATTGGATACTTAAAGTAAGATAGTGTTGGGTCAGTTTGTTAGTAATTATTTAGTTTGGCAATTCATTCAGGCCTTTACTTCATTCACAGAGGCAACTAGGCGATTGCCCTTATGCACTTGGTCATTGCCTCTATCATTTCTAACGATCTATGACTTTGCAGACCTGTAAGTGTCTTGCTCACGGACACAAGTCTTGTGCATCTACCCTTATTTCTAGATTCACAGAGCATTTCTGATTAGCATGACCACAACTTGTCACAGCGACCCCATTACGTCTTCAGAGTTCAAGGTGAAATCTTTTTAATCTACCTGTAGTTTTCGTCCGGTGAGACCGGTGATTTCTCCATCTTTAGCCTCGACGACGGTCGATGTATTTACATCTCCACTTCCTGTTGTGTCGATGATGTCAACAATTTTAGGAAGACCCTGAGATGTAACCTGTATTAGGAATAAAACAAGGTGACAGAAAAGAGGAATTTTGAGATGAAGATGAAATAAATATATTTAAGGGAGATTGAAACAAAAATCTTTTTTGTCAAAATTTTCTATTGAAATGCTAAATTTCTTACAGATTTCCTTGACAAATTGAGCTCAATTCAAGTATTGAATAGTACTCGCAATAAAAAATATTACATCTTGATTTTAGCAAAATAATAGGCACAGTAAAAAGAGGGGAAAGAGTTAATAATGTAGACCAAAATAAAGATAGTACGGGGGCTGCCAGTGTCAAGGCTTGTAGAAGACAGCAGGGTACCCCCATGCACAAGCTACCGCATCGTGTCATCTGCATACTGACTGTTAAAAATGCTATGTCAGACTTTTGGCCTCAAACATTAAAAAATAGATTTTTTTGAGTGAATACTATTTCAAAGAGTATCACCCGCTCTAACGAAAAAAAGGTTAACTTTTACCTTTAATGGTCAGGAACCATGACAAAATTTTAAAACGTTTCTTATAAAACACATAAGAATTGGTCACATGATATATTGTCGGGATCCCAGACAACTTATTTTGAGCACTTTATTTCACTGCTACTAATAATTGGTGGACTTTTTCGAGCAATGGCTCAAATAAAAGCTTGTAAGTTTCTCGACCCCCATCAAAATACCTATTGAATTTTAAATCAAAATTTGGGGGTCAAATCGGCCAAAAATCAGACGTACAGTAGCATCTTTAATATTGAGTAGATAATATTGATTTTTGAGAAGCAACTGAAACATTTTGTGAAGCATTTTGCCCCTACTATCTAGGCCTGATATTTATCTTTGAAAGGGAAAGGCCACTTTAATTTTTCTAAGGGCACTTCCATTGAAAAGCCTTTAAGTCTATGAGCAACTTTGTAGGGGCACCAAGGCCAAGACAAGGGGCAACAGAGGCAAAGGCCTCAGTAACTCTAGGCGTGCTTTAGGCCTACAGGGCTGTATGCTTCGTTTTTGAAAGGGCAAGGGCACCAAGGCATTTTCTTCTTGGTAAAAGGGCACCCTATGATGAAATTGCAAATTTGTACTGGAGCATTTCATGGGCACCAAGGCAGTGATCAGGGGACACGGAGGCAATCGCCTTCGTTGCCTCCGTGAAGTATCAGGCCTGGGACTACATGTCTGTGGGAAATCGTTCACTGCCGATGACACAAAATAAGGAGTAGGTCACTTTTATGATGTAGGCCACCCGTTTTCTTCTTACGGCATGAACGAATCATTGATCGGATTAGGGAGTAACAACATAGGCCTACTCATCGGTTCCTGTTGTAGGCTGGATTCAACATTCTAAAAAACAACACATTACAATGTTTATTGCTGTTTGACACGTATCAATGCTCATCCGATTATGCCTTGGTCAGTAAGCACATCTTATGACAGATTGGCGTAATGTTTTTTGTAATCATATCACATTCATTGATTATTTAAAAAAAAATAGTATTTAATTTTAAAGTGATATATTTTTTAAGGCCTTGAACTACACTCTTGAAGGGGAAAATCTCTTGAATTAGGCCTACAATATAAAATACAGGGTTGGTATGGATAAAAAACATACTTGTTTTAACTTAGTCTGAAAGCTTACTGATTTGAAGTTCATACTAAACAATTTTTTGTCTGTGAAATATTTTCTTCTGAAATGAATAGAGCCTAGACGTAGATTCAAGGAAACTGTCTGAAAACCTTGAAGCAAAAAAAAAGCTGATGTCAGTTTTTAAAATCAAAATTAAGGACAATGTGTTTACATGCTGGAAATTAAGTGTTTTTTGTTCACTGAACTCACACTGCACGGATAAAAGCCCACATGTTCACAGGTTTGTCATTTCATGTATGTTTGGATGGTTGATTGATCACGCAAAACATGAACACTGTCTGTGACTACATTTGTTTGACTACCAATCCTGTATACAAAATATGTATGTACCTTTTTTTAGGGCCTACAAGTATTTTCGCACGTACATTTTTAGTGCCTGAACGATTAAAGCTATAAATCACATGTGTCATGTGTGTAGCAGCAACTACTTGTAATTAATGAACATTTTCCCATGTGAAACACTATACAACTGGCATTTTACACATTTCAAAATTTTCTGACTCATAGAGAAATAATAGTAATAGTATCTTCAATTCTTGTTTTAAAAACATCGATACTATGCCAACCTTTATTACAGTATCTAGCAGCATCTCACATTAAATTACGGTCCGCAAATGGCCGGGTGACGCACAGGAAATTGTACAAATAATGGCAAGACATGAGCAACGTCTATATTACTTACAATCTTGTCACAAGAAAATGAAATGTGTTTATTACTAAAAACGAACCCGATGATTCATAACTCAGTTAAGCTGTTGAAAGACTTTTCATCTTCTTGCAGGCTATAATTAAAATTATCAAAATGTACAGCACAGTGGTTATGTCTTTTTGAAAGATTAAAAAAAAAACTAAAATGAAATCAAACAATCTTTTAACCATAATTGTTATTATTTGTAATAATCTTGTCTAGGTTCTCAGTCTGTTTTCGGAAGAAAAAAAAATGATATCTTCCATAAACAATAAAGTGCAGGGTTCCCCCCTGTTTTGTTTAACTGTAGGGCATTCGGGACTCACATTTTTAATGATTGGCCCAAGCATTCTGAATTGAATGTTTTCTACTTGGTGTTTATCTTGGTACAAAAAGTTATACTGTACTGTGCAATCTGGAACATTCTTCTAAATAGTTCTCTAGTGATGTTTTTTAATACCCTAAGACAGCGCTTTTAAATAAAACAAAATCAGGATTCTTTAAACGCATTCAAGCCCGAGCCCAAATTTTAGCAATTTTGAGAGAAAAAAAATTGTTTGTATGTACAATAGGTAGTTTTTTTCCAATGGACCCGTCAAACAATCAAATTAGCTTGAAATAAAACAAACACCATTTCCCATCGTCTTACTCATGTATTGAGACGAACATCTGTACAAATATATCTAGTGTCATCTGATGTTAAATTACAACCCTTGAATGGTTAAGCAACTGACTGAGCAAGATGGAAGATAAGGCAAAAAAGAAACCATGTTTAGCATCCTCTCTTTTTTGAAAAAAGGAAGGAGGGCCTTTTTTTTCTTCTTCACTCGGTCACCAGACATATTTTTTAATACAAACGGCTGGACTATTTTTCGAAACGATTTTTGTTGCTGAGATCAATAAAATATATAATTTTTGTTTGTGAAAAAAAACACCATATTTTTTTTTCTGGTTAGGCGGCCTCTTAAAAGGAAGAAAGCAGGCATGCTTAACATATTTTTATTTTTATTCGGCCTAAGTAAGAGACATGCTAACGGAATGAGTCACTCTACGATGACATGTAATGTCACGGCTTCTAAACATCTCAGGCACGGCCTACAATGTACATTGGATGCATCACCACGATGCAGCCCTGGCTATTACTCACTGCAGCAAGGACCAGTCAGGGAGGATGGATCCGTGTTTGTGTGCCGCCTGTGTGGATGGAGTGCGCAAAGCTTCGTTGTCACATTCTGGGATTAAGCACAACGAACGTGACACTTTTGCGTTGTTATACATTGTACAGGTGTCTGGGGGATTGCTCGTTGCAAACGAGGGACAAATTGGTGTAATAGCAGCGTGATTTGACACATTATCGCAGCGTACGTTGTTGTGGAAGGTTCGCTCACATAGCAATAATGCAATGTAAATTATGAATGGAAGTAACCACAATACAAATTAAGCATCAATAAAACCTAGTGTACTTAATTTTGCATCAAAAATTAATTCTTGGTTTTTGTTTTAAAATTTATTTTATCCATGATAACAAAATACACAAAATCGTCATTAAGTAGTTAGTAAGTGAAAGTTTTTCATTGGTCTTCCGTTGAAAAAATCATTTATCACAGCATTTTCCTACACACCAAATTTCAGTCGGATCATCTTCGGACAGCAAAAGGCTTGACAAAAAAAATAAAACGTTTAGAGGCAGTGGACACTATTGGTAATTACTCAAAATAATTATTAGCATAAAACCTTTCTTGGTGACGAGTAATGGGGAGAGGTTGATGGTATAAAACATTGTGAGAAATGGCTCCCTCTGAAGTGCAATAGTTTTGGAGAAAAAATAGTAGTTTTCCACGAATTTGATTTCGAGACCTCAGATTTAGAACTTGAGGTCTCGAAATCAACCATCTAAACGCACACAACTTCGTGTGACAAGGGTGTTTTTTCTTTCATTATTATCTCGCAAGTTCGATGACCGATTGAGCTCAAATGTTCACATGTTTGTTATTTTATGCATATGTTGAGATACACCAACTGTGAAGGCTAGTCTTTGACAATTACCAATAGTGTCCAGTGTCTTTAAGCAAAATAGACTACAACTTCAAGCTTCTGCTTACATCTTGTACTGTTTGTTGCCTGGGAAGACTACATGTAAATCAAGCCATTAATAAATGATCATTATAAAGTTAAACCAAAATTGAAGGCCACCATGCCTTCAACATGTAACAAATTTCACCACCTAATTGTCAATTGGTTTTCCCGCTGACATTTTGTAGTTTGACAGAGCAGCCATGTACGATGTATGTTAGGCTTGATTAATGTACTAGAGCCAATGATGGGTGAAACAGTGACTCACCAAACTCCCGATTGTGACAAATGTAAATTATTACTATTTCAGGGAAACCACGGGGACCAGAGTGGGGAAGCGGGGCCAAAAGAGTGGAAGACACTTCATTATTGCTGCGTACTTCGGATGAAACGTAAAGCCGTAGGTCCCTCATGTTGTACCAGTGTTGTAGCCACATGCAGTGGGTGGTGCTGGGCGGGCCTGCCCAGAACTAACATTCTAACCATTTTTGCCCAGCACTCGGAGCAAAGTGCTGCCCAGCACAGATTTCCCAAAGATTGCACTTCAGCAATGCATGATGGCCCCATATCTAAACATGAATAATCTGGTAACTGCTTAAATTGGATTTAGACCCCATCACTAAACTACAATACTGTACGCACGTAACAAATATAACGAGAAAAAAAAAACAGTTCAAGGCCTCCCTATCACTTTATTGTGAAGAGTAGAGGGTTTGCCGTGACGTTTCTGGCAGAGGCTTCTGACTGCGCCGCAGCACCTTGTAAACCTGGTTAAATGTCGGCCTACTAGAGCCAACCTGAGTGATAGATGAACAGTGACTCACTAAGACGAATGTATTATTACTATTTCATGGAAATCACAGGGACCAGAGGGGGAAGCGGGGCGGGAAGAGTAGAATAATTACATCCATGATGCAGAGATTTCTTGTAAAGGCACCTGGGACCCGAGGGGGTTCTTACATGATTTATAAGTTATGAGGCAACTTTGTCCAATTTTTCACGCTCTGATCATGAGTCAAAATGCAAAGTTTTGTCAGACCTACATGTATGTTTTCAGGCTCAATACCTATTGGAGCATTGCCCGAATGCATGTTTTAAGTGCCCCTTGGTCAGTTGCTTTGGTGCCCTTCTTTTGAAATATTTCAATGCAAATATTTCACTTCACTGTTTAATCTGGAACTTGGAAGGTAAATAGTTTTTCCCCTACATGTACAACTGAAAAGGGGGTGGACTATTTTGTTTATCTTTTTTTCTTTCTTTAAATCTGTTAAATCTGGGAATTTATGTACGCGCTCTCTTTACAAGCCTAAAATTACTGGGAGGCCACGGAGGCCCTGACCTTTGTTGCCCTGGTCTTGCCCTTGATGGTGCCCCTTCAAAAGTTTAACAGTCACGATTAAAAAAAAAAAAAAAAAAAAAAAAAGGGATTTGCGCGATGTTCTGGCTGTGGCTGGCCACTGGCTGCTGAATGCACGGTAGCACCTTGTACTTGACAAGTACAGTAGGTGCTACAACGTACATCGGGCCTCATACACAATGTACGTGTAGTGCTAAAACACAGCTCTCTGCTTGTGCTTACACAATGGCTTCAATCAAAAGCACTTTGATACACCCCATGGGTGCAACAATACAGCGCTAATAAGAACCCATGAGGAGGACGTCAGTGTTACAGACATTTTGTAATGAATGATTCAGAATGGATTCAGAATCCCATTTGGAAGTGCTCTGCACTATTCACTGACCATGACTAAAAACTAATGTCTCACAAACTAGTGACACGCGCAAATCCCTTGATAGCCCTCACATTTTTTATTGCAAGCTGTTATGTCCTAATCCTTAAAATGACTGACGCAAGTATTGATGTACGTTTATAACATTTAATGTCAACTTCTTTGCTCCATGGCTGGAATGAACTCTAGCTCACAACTCAACTCTCGACTGAAACAACAACTCAACAGCGCAAGCTTAAAGTGGCACGCGACTTGAAGCGACTTCACTACACAAGCGTTTCTCGCTGCTTTGAGAAGTCGATGCAAATATCTGATGATCCCATACCTCAAATGAGCACAAAACAGCCACGGCTCAAAGTTGGGTGGAAAATTCACAAGACTGCAGGGCTTTGAGCAGCTCAAAGCATTTACTGGACCAGAATTATTTTTACAAAACCAGAATTGAAAAGAGAAAAACAAACATCGTACCCAGTTTAACATTTTGCACTGAATTTGATCAACCACTAAAAGAAAATCGCTCCTATTAGTACAGACATGTATTCTTCGCTTCTCAACAGAATTGAAAGAATTTACAATGGGAGTGAAAGTCAACACTTGAACAAAACACAACACTGCCAAACTTGTCCGGTTGTGAGTTAACTGGCCCGATGCTAATATCACTGACCTCGGAACGGTGGCCCAGTGTACCAAATTGAGCTTTGGCAATCCCTATAAATCTAAAATCAGGGGTGAGAGTCACTGCTGACAACAAATGTGTCCGAGTTTATAGGAGGTATGTTGAAATGATGGCTTTTCTGTCTTTTGGTTAAAGGAACACGTTGCCTTGGACCGGTTGAGTTGGTCTTTAAAAAGCGTTTGTAACCGTTTGCTATAAAATACATTGGTCGGAAAGATGTTTTAAAAGTAGAATACAATGATCCACACAAAAATATGCCTCGAAATTGCGTGGTCTCCCTTTTACCTCGTCGAAACACGGTCGGCCATTTATGGACGTCAAATTTTTTGACCCCCTTAAATGGCCGACCGTGTTAGTTCGCAAAGCAAAAGGAAAATCATGCAATTCCGAGGTAAATTTGTGTGGATCATTGTACTCTACTTTAAAACATCTTTCCAACCATAGATGCCAAGCGGTTACAAAATGCTTTTTATAGGGGGCCTACTGCCAACTCGTCCCATCCAAGGCAATGTGTCCCTTTAATCCCCAAGGTTTAGATTTCACAGAGAATTTAGGGAACAGTGTCCTCAGCACTATTTAGAACCAGATCCCAGACTGGTGTTTCTTTATTGTGGAAAAAAAATAATGGCCGCTTTTCTTTACAATGCTGACTTCAAAAGGTCTGAATTCAGATAAAAGCCTGAACTTTCTCTGTTAATGGATGGTCTGACAATGAGGTCATTGGAGCACATCTATCACCTTGGAGAGGGACTGTGACTGACCCAAACAGGGACCTGAAATTGTCAAGGTTCTAAATTCAAGTGAGATTTGCCTTTGCATCAAAGTGTAAATGATGACTGTGATCAAAGGGGCGTGGACTATTAAATTTGGTGGCACAAATAAACACACACTGTTTTCACTGCAAATCTATTGCGAATTTGCGAGCATCAAATTTGCTTGGTCGCATTCCTGAGGCTGGTTCATACTTCCAGTCCAGCGAATGCGGTACCATTTTTGTTGTCACAAATTTGCAACGAATAATTTGGAACAGTTGAACTGTGTTCATTTCCTGCAAAACAATCGCTGCAACCTATTATTATAGGATAACTTTCCGTATGGCGCCACCACTTTTTCACTCATTTTTACAAAAAGGGATATATCAATCAGGTAAATTAGATACTATATTATTTTATTTCGAATGAAAAAGTGGTGGCGCCATACGGAAACTTTTCCTTATTATATTTTTACTCCATTGTATAATTTGCAATAGGCAGGCAGTATGAACTTGGCTCACGAAGTATGTTTGAACAATGGGCCATACTTCAATTATACATTTAAATCACCTTAATAACAAAATTTATAAAATATTTAGTAAGGTCTATTTTTTATCGGGCTTCGCACTTATTCAAGGATTTTAAGTTTTACATACATTGTACTTATTGGATACTGGTAAACTATAGTTGCGAAAATGTTCGTTCCGCTATTGTCTTCACAAATAAGTTCTAAAGAGTACATATAGTGATGTACTGGTAAAAAATATTTATATTTAGGCTTTATTTATATAATTTGATATTATTTAAAAAAGAAATTAAAAATTTATAAATAACAACATAACAAACTCATCTATGAAAGAAACATGGTGTAAAATCATGGTTTTAAAACCGCAAATCCTTTTAGCACGTTATTTACTAAAATACTAGCGTAAAACTCAATGGCAAAACAATACAATTGCTTATTAAAATCGTCCACCCCTTTCTTTAAAATAAATATACCCCGCCCACCCCATCCTGCCTGCCGGGTTTTGTTGATGACCGACTGACTGACTGACTGGTGGCCCGTTTTTCAAGCAGCCAACGACATACGTCTGGACACCCTCGAAAAAGTACCTACAGTAAAAAGAAAAAAAACATTTTTTTTTCTTACCTGTAAACCTGGCGCTCCTGGGTCGACGCCCGTGTCCAAAATTGCGATGGTGACCCCCCTGCCATCATATTCTGGATATTTAGAGAGAAATGCTGTCGCTCCTGTCTCTTTCTTTGGCAGTAAACCGGACGCAGGGAAGCCCGTATCAACTAGAGAAACCATCTTCCTTCCACCATACGGACTCTCTCCTACAAAAACTAGTCAATATACTAGAAATTATCAGTCCCCTTTTTGTAGGTGGGTTAAGGGCATGTGTTTGAATTAAATCCCATTCAATATGCACCTGTCCGTTTCAGTACCTTTGTAGCGATAGGAGAAAAAATAATGAACATCAGCTGGTGTTGCAGTAGAATCGATTATCAAGAATCGACAGAAAATCCGGGTCCTTTCATTGATTGATTGTGTTGCTTATTGGGAAACGATAGAGGGCGGTTATTCCCATAGCGATTGTAAACTATCGGACAAGTTTACTGCTGAAAACAAGAGTTGATTGCAAGCCGTTTTGAGGGGTAATATTAAGATTTGTAAGGAATTTCAGCTTGATCTATCTTATTGCTAAACTAGGATATATGCATTTTCATATAGATATTAATAAATAATGACTGAATGAAGAACTAGGCAGTGCTCAGTAACTTACTGAGTAAGACTAAGAGATTGTGACTGTGTGGTCTGTGGATGGATGGACTCTGGAAGCATTCAATAATTGATTGATTCATTGAATAAACTGCGCGTGGGGGGGGGGGGGACACACTGTGTTTTGTTTAGCCCACCTAGTTGGCTGTCTTTGGTTGAATGAATGCAAGTAAAAATAATTTATAAATATGACAAGATATTTGCTATTTCATGACATATGTTGTTCAGATTGTATTGTGTTTCTTAATTATAAATAAATGGCCTGACGTTTTGACCTTTACACTACAGACTCAAAATTTGTTGCGATAACAAAACCCTCCTCCCGACGGCCACACGGAGGGGGGTTACGTTATCGCAACTAACTCAAGATCTAGGAGACAAGAGGCTTTCTCGTATCTAATTTTTCATTACATTATTAAGCCTTTGATTTGAGAAAGACTCTGTTAGGGTCGAAACGCCAGACCATTATTCCCAATAACTATACTTTACATCGACCATAGGTCCTTTTGGTTGGTAAGCAGTTTGCAACAGCTAACTCTATTTTCTTAATTTATCCTAATTAATGATATAGTGATATGAGTGGCACTCAACGCTGAGATGTGAACCACGGCGGATCATCAAGATGTCTAGAAAGCCAGTCAGGAAAGTTCCAGATACTATTGAGCTGCTTGAAAGAATACTTCAGCGGACAACTCTTTCAACACAAAGAACTGGACACAACAACGTTGAAGGTTTGTAGTAACTTAATTTCTTCATAGTTTTAAATATTATAGCATCCCCCAATAAGCCTATTCGCAATTGCAGCTGCGCATGTCTGTTACTGACTGACAGCGCAATTTGTTTATCTCCTGTGACCTTTGTGGGAGATAAACAAATCTATGTCAAAAGGTCACGGGAGATAAACAAATTGCGTTGTCAGCAGTAACAGACATGCGCAGCTGCAATTGCGAAAAGGCTTATAATTTGATCCTGTAAATAATAGGAATTAAAGGCAAAGTATACCTTTGGTTTTTTGGAACCATTCAATTGTTTAAATCATACAAATATTCTATATGACAGTAAAACTAGCCTGTGAACATTTCATTTCAAACGATGTAAGTATTTTTTTAGATATTTTCAAAATTGATGTTTAACTGTTGACTTTGAGTCTGGTAAATATAAAACTATACTTATCCATATTGGAAAGAGGTGAATCTTCTCTGAGTGCTTGTTAAAAAAAAAGGAGTTTACACATTTAAAGGCAGTGGACACTATTGATAATTACTCAAAATAATTATTAGAATAAAACCTTAATTGGTAACAAGTAATGAGGAGAGGTTGATAGTATAAAACATTGTGAGAAATGGCTCCCTCTGAAGTGCCATAGTTTTCGAGAAAGAAGTAATTTTCCACGAATTTGATTTCGAGACCTCAGATTTAGAACTTGAGGTCTCGAAATCAACCATCTAAACGCACACAACTTCGTGTGACAAGGGTTATTTTTCTTGCATTATTATCTCGCAACTTCGATGAACGATTGAGCTCAAATTTTCACAGGTCTGTTATTTTATGCATATGTTAAGATACACCAACTGTGAAGTCTAGTCTTTGACAATTACCAATAGTGTCCACTGCTTTTAACTTTATTAAAAGTTCTTTCTAATTTAGATTCTGGTCTTGTAATATAACTTTTGGCCAGGTAAACATTTTGAGTTTCTTACCCCCAAATTCAAGCCCTGTTTTTGTGAAATTTAATGTGTAAAATATTTGTTTCACTAATTAAGATGTCGGAGGCAAGGTCTACGGTGACTTCTTAAATTTCACTCGTCAAGAGAGGGAGAATGCAGTCAACCAAGCTGTCAAGGAGGCAGAGGACCGAGCGGAAAGAAGGTTAAAGAAATGTCTTCAAGAGGCACATCGGAAAGCTGAAGCTGAGAAGAGGAGGGCATTGGAGGAGGCTCGGCTGGTAAGGATTGTGATGAAGAGAAATCTGCGGTTGTTTTCTTTTCTTTTGTTTTTGCGCCTGATTTCTTGCCTCTGGCATCTAGTGGCAAGTCACGGCCTAGTAATCACAAACTCTGATCAGAGTTAGTGTCCCTTTAATGCGCCTTTCATTTATATTATAAATTTATCATAACTAAGGACACATTAGTTTGTTTTTCTTCTGAAAATGGCGACCCCCCAAGAACAAGTCACAAAAGCACCCTCAAGAGTCCTGTTTCCCATTCTGAAAACTGTGAGGTCCTGTGGTCTTAATATTTTGTTTCACAACTATTTTGCTGAAGGGATTTAAACAGGTCGACATCGCTAACGACCGGTCGGCGCATGAAAGAGTTAAAGAAAACCCTGCATTTCTTCAGGTTTTTAAAAGTTTAAATTTGCCATTGGGGCTCAAGCAGGGTATAGACCTCGTGCATTGACGGCATCCAGCCGCCGTCTTAGAGGTTAAACGATGACGAAACATCAAAACGCTTGATCTGTAATCGCGGCACACAGGTTTGGTCAATGATAGGCCGCTTTTTTACCTCTAGTGAGAGCACCCTACTGCTATGGCATGTGCATAAGGTCTATAGTGCACATGTAACTATAGTCACCTCCCCCACCAAGGTAGATACGTCTTTAATCGTCTTCATTTTATTTTCCACAGGAAGCAGAACGTACCGCTGCCCGCGTTGCCGAAGCCAGGGATCAACTTGAGGCGGAGAGAATCGCCAAATTAAAATGGGCCTTCAAGATTGAGAAGGAAGACGCTCTGCAGAAACAGTGGGAGGAATGCGAGAGAATTAAGAAAAAGGCAGTTGAGGATGCTATCAACGAGACGACAAAAAGACTGAAGAAAGAGTTTGCTCTCGAGAAAGAGCTCGCTATTGCCTCAGCTCTCGCTATAGCTAGGGTGAGTTGTAATTTTAATTCACTTGAGGGTTGAACAAAGAAAATTGAATAGAGTGGGACTCGAACCAACAGTCTCGGGATTAACGTGCTAGTGCTCTACCAACTGAGCTTTAAGCCCTATGTTGGCAGTTCCTCGTAGGGTGTCTTTTACCAAGGAGAAAATGCCTTGCCGTTGCCTTTTCAAAACTGAAGCATACCGGCCTGGGAGTGTTCCTATTCATTCAATCTCATGAGGGAGAGATTTGAAGATTTGCCAAAAGTAGGCGTGTCAATGCTTCACCTTTCTCATTACAGGAGAAGTTCCGCAAGAGATTGGAGGAGGCGATACGAGCCACAAAGGAGGAATGCGAGAGGATAGCTGCTGAAGAAGCTGCTAGAGTCGCTAAACTACATCGAGCCGAAGTACTGAGATTAGAACATATGTAAGTGTCAGACATCTGGGTCCAATTTCATAGAGTGCTATGCAGATGCAATTTTCTGCTAAGCAAACATGAGCAAGATACGTATGGTAAATGTAGAAGGGTTGTTGGCTGGTAGCTTTATTCTGGTAAGCATAATTTAAGATGGGCAGAGAATACTGTTCCTCTCTTGTCTGAAAAGAAGTGATAGATTTACTCAGTTTAATGATTGCTTTTTTATTCTTTTGCAGTCATTGAACTAACTCTTAACCACAATTTTGTTGAGCGTAATTTAATTTTCATTTCCTTGGCTGCCTCGTAACTATAGGGGTTCAGTTGGATGGGTGTTGAATTGTTGGTCAACTCGCTAGAAATGTAACCAATATTATTAGAGGGTTAGAGAACTCATGATTTAATGTTTCAAAATGAAATTGACTGCTGAGTTAACAGGGTATCGAGTCGAGACTAAGATCAAGACCAGTGAGAAATGATCTTGAGACAGATCCTGAAACCATGATAATTATCGAGGTTAAAAATGGTCGCTGAAACTACAAAATTCATTATTTTAATTTCTTCCCCCTTAAAAGCATTGAGGACTTGCAGCGACAGGTGAGAGACGAAATAGAGGCAAGAGAGATGGTCCAGAACGATTTCAAGGTAAAGACAAAAATATTGTTGAGTTTATTCATGAATTTCCTTAATTACAGTCACATTTTAAGATTAAATTACATCCACTAAGTATTTCCAACAACAGAATGCTTTCAATTAAACTTTTGTGTTTTCATTATTGAGGTCAGAATCCGATCAATAAATATTTAGTATTTACAAGTGGTACTACTGGGGTCGCTTTCACAAAGAGTTAGGACAAGTCCTAACTTAGGACTAGTCCTAGGAGATATGCAAATTGCATGGATAGTCTTAAGTTAGGATGAGTAACTGGTCCTAACTCGAGATAAGACTAGTCCTAACTCTTTGTGAAATCCACACCTGGCCCCCTTGCACAATGCTCTGCACACTAAGGCCGTGTCCCTGACCGACGGTGATTTCGGCTACACCTATTGCTAGATCAGGGCGTCTGTCATGGCAGACGTGGCGTGTAATGGTCGCACAGAGCGGTTAAAAGCACCGGATTCAAGCTCTTGTGTTTGAACCGCAGAGTGTGGGTTCGAATCCCGGTCGTGACACTTGCTACGTGAAATTGGGGAGGTAGTGCTTTCTGCTCTACCGGCCAGGCTTCTGACAGATGATACCCAAGCCTACATCCGTATGGACTGTAAAAGGGGTAACCCTGTTTCAGCTCTAGGAGTAGGTGGCAACGGCCTCTGGAAAAAAATAATTGTAGCCCACACCTTGAAGTGGCCTTCAGGCCTTGTGTGTCCGGCGACTTGACTTGCATAAAAATAAAAAAAAGACGTGCGATCTAGCCCTAGCTGTAATCGAAGTCGCCATTTCGGACACGGTCTAAAAAGTGTCTACCCCGTCTGGCCACCATTTTGAGAGACCAAATGTACACAAAAGAATCAACTCTCAAAATGATTATCTTTTGAGTCCATCATAAACTCTTTGGCAAAATGCTGGAAATGGTTGACACACACAGTGCAAGGGTGCGTTCCGCAATAGGGAATGTTAACGCACACTGTGCAGGGGAAACGCCTGGTTTGGCAAGGGGCTCAATTCAATGATGTTGCACCAAAATGGTATGCATCGTTTAATATTAAATCTAACTCTACAAAAATACTCTGTGTTATGGAAAATCCAAATAAAATATACACTTTCTGTACACACAGAAACAAAATGGAGGGCTCTCTGAAATAAAACTTCACACGCTCTCCTAAGTCCAGCCTGTTTTGATATCATGGTCCAAGGCTCAGAGAGTGAACACCCGTTTCTTTTTCTTCTATAATTTGACATAAAAAATCTACTTTTTAAATTTGCTCATAAATTAACTTTGGGCCTGTTTGACCGAGAGCTAAGGTTAATCTTTAGACGAGTTCGGCAATAAAACAATTTAATTTTTGCTTCGAAAAATGTGACATTACAAAATAAGTTACATTGGCAAACTCATCTTTAGTGCTCCACTTTGGTATGTTTTGTACAAATTTCCTGTATCCACATCGGTACTATTGTTTTTTCAACTGTTCAGAGCTTCTTGAATAACTGGATAGTTGGCAGGCCTGATACTTCACGGAGGCAACGGAGGCCTCCGTTGCCCCTTGCCATTGCCTTGGTGCCCTTGAAATGCTCCAGTAGAAATTTACAATTTCCTCATAGGGTGCCCTTTGCTTAAGAGAAACAGCCTTGGTGCCCTTGCCTTTTCAAAAACGAAGCATACAGGCCTGAGTTGGTACATAAAACTTCTGTGAAAATGCTTCAATGTACAACATGTACACTGGAGTCAACATAATGACAAATACTGAACTGTATGGCAATGAACCAAAACTATCCACTAAAATACAACAGCGACGTCTCAGACTAGCAGGGCACTCTTACAGACACAGCAAAGAAACAAAACATGGAGTGAGAAATGGGGGAAGACAAAAAACTCAGCTATACAGATGTAGTTAGGGACATTGGGGTGCTTCCATTTGTTCTTCCCAACTTAATGAGGGATAGAACAGAATGGGCAAATATCAACATGGTTTGTTTGTTTGTTTGTTTGTTTGAATGATCTTCCCATGAAGGAAACGCTGCAAACTCACACAAAGGGATATAAACACCAAGCTGGCAACAGCCAATCTCTCTCATACAAACATTGGTTTCACGTCTATGATTATGAATTATACAAATCAAGAAATTGTGATTCAGTAACTAGACGACAATATTGATTCTAGTCATTGTGAAATGAGCAGTTAGCTTGGTAGGATTGGAACCCACAACCTTGTAATTGCAAGTCCTGCAGCCTAACCACTCGACCTCAGTCGACTGGAGAGAGAGTAATCGTTTTCCTTCAAAAACATCTTTGCCATAATATAACTCTGACTCAACTTATATATATAATAATTATTCACACTAAGTTTGAACAAAATAGCCATGTCTGCACCTATTTGTTTTGTTGAGGTCAAATAAATAACAATTTAACATTTTAAAAAAACTTTTTAATATTTGTTTTCCTTGAAGGCAATCCAACAAGACTATCGTCGCTTCTTGGATTACACTGACGGCAAGTACCACTCGGATTACTTGATGAGGCTACGTAAACATGGCATGAGGTACGATCATAACTGGGATCGGCGTGACAGTGAAGATGTAGACATATTCCCACTGCCAACATTTCTACA
This sequence comes from Asterias rubens, assembly GCF_902459465.1. NCBI lineage: Eukaryota > Metazoa > Echinodermata > Asteroidea > Forcipulatida > Asteriidae > Asterias > Asterias rubens. The sequence continues at coordinate 13,469,622 of NC_047074.1, read as the reverse complement.
CAACTATACCAAGCAGGGAAAGGTCAGGGCTGATGACCCATCTGCCAAAGAGAACCGGTTTGCTCGAGTTCAATCCAGATAACATTGGCCTGTTCTAGTTCATTCCAGATCGATCAATGTGCGAGAGAGAACCAGTTTGTTCCAGTTCATTCCAGGTAAATCAATGTGTCACGGAGAATCAGTTTGTCTCAGTTCATTCCAGATGACATTTGTTGTTTTAGTAGTACTGATCAGACAAGGAGAGAATCAGTTTGTTCCACTGTACTGCACTGTATACTCAGTACTTACCCGAGTCCTGTGAAAAATATCACAGGCATATTACTCGGCTGGGATTTGAACCCACGACCCTTGCAATTCTAGAGCAGTGTCTTACCAACTAGACTACCGAGATTGCCTGGTAGGCTAGAGGCAGTTCGAATCCTGTGTTTTGGCAGCGAGTATGCAACGTGATATAAAGACATCACATGCTGACAGTGGTCATCACTGCAGGGTTTAAAGATGTAAAACATTCTAAAATCCATAACTTTAACAACTGAAAGACTTGGCAAAATATATTAATGAATTTCCATTTTTGGAATGATCAAATAAAAATTAAATACTCCATCCACGGAATGAACAAAACAATTTAACGGCAATTTGGAAATGTATAAATAAAAAATTACATATTGTACACATTATATATACATGTATTTATGCATAGAACTTTACCTAACTATTGAAGTCATACAAATAAATTGTTTTGTACAAACGACTTTCTATCAAGGACATTTTCTAATAAAGTGAATCATTTCAATTTAGGAAAGACCATACGCAAAGTGTAGAACGCACAGCTTTGTGTTGCATACACTTTGTTGACATTCCTTTGTTCTTCAACTGATCGGTTCTTTTCAGAACCAAACTTAAGATTTCCTTTGCTTTAAAGGTAAAATTTACACCTAGTTATCTTCAAATAATTCTACAACTTGGTCTGAAATCACAAACCAAGTGTCTTCATTCTTCTTAATCTATGACGCTGAATTCCTGAGTCTGCAAACTTTTCTCAAAGTTTACTTTATCAGTCATCGGTAAAGGAGGCATTGTTCCGCTCCGTTTGGTCATCGTAACCATGGACTTCTGACCGCGACGACGGTCCGCAATGCAAGAAGAGACTGTGTATAGATACGGGTTGAGGGAAGAGTTAATAGGTAAAATGAAAACCACAGACCAGGCGTACATCTCCACTGGTATGATGACATTAAACTGAGCCGCAATGCCCATCACTATGATCGGTAACCAACACAACAGATCAGTACCCACGATCAGACCCATCTTGGCGGCCATCTTGATTTCTTCAAATCGGTGCATGTGACGGTTGACCTGTTTGACCGAGATTTGGACGTGGATGAAAATGACCACGTAGCATATGAGGATGGTCAAGAAACAGAGCAAGTTGACCCCAAGGAATAAGATTATAGAGAAGACCCACGAGGGCTCGTACGTCAGGGCCACCGGGATGCTAAACGTCCCGTTCGAGATCGGACTGCCAACATTTTTGGTGACCTGCGAGAAGGTCGTTGGTCTGGTTCTTAGCGGGAGGCCGATACACACATCAGAAAGTCCGTAGAAGTTTGACTCCTCATCGGCAAGGAGTGTTGGCACCAGACTAACCGTCAGAGCGACACACCAGACAATGAACAGGGTGATCCTTGAGGATTTCCGCCGAAGATGAAACTGACTGAAGGGCAAAACAATGCACAAAAACCGATCTACAGTAATGACGGTGACGATAAACACCGAAGCTTCGCTGGATAAAATACTGATGGCGCTCGCTATCTTACATCCTATGCTTGACCGCCACTCGCTGGCGTGTAAGAAGTACTCGTCGCCGTAGTAAATATCAAAAGAAGCTATGATCAGCATGTACACCCCCATTAACAAGTCCGACACGGCCAGGTTGAAGACCAGAAACGAATGAACAATCTTACTGGATTTGCTGTTCTTCTCGCGGAAACGCCAGAGAATGACCCCGAGGTTGCCGACGAGGGCGCTAATACCGAGGATCCACATGAAGATGCGCAGAGCAGTGTTTGGCATGAGGTTGCTGCACATGAAGAGGGGTGGGCGGGGCTCAAGGGAGGTACAAGTAACACCAGGGAAGTAGCAGCATAGTCGATGGTCGTCCACAATTCTAGAATGGGGAAGAAAAAAAATTGAAGTTCAGAACAAATTACTTATTATTTTTTATAACCGGGGTGAGAGTTTCCTGATTTTTATCAAGAGAACTCGGTAAACTCCAACAAAGGGATATAAACAACAAGCTAGCAAATCGGCCAATCTCTCTCAAACAAACATTGGTTTAATGTCTATGATTATGAATCACACAAATCAATACGACAATGTTTATTCTAGTCATTGTAAAATCAGCTGTTAGCTGGGGGATTCGAACCCACAACCTTGTGATTGCAACCTTGCAAGTCCTAGTCTAACCACTTGACCACGGTGATATTTGTGAATGATACTTACAGTTCTTGTAAATGAGGTATTCCTTCAAACGCATCAATGGCCACAGCGGCCTTGTTTTTGACTCCACGAACGATTGCCCTGAAATGAAATAGAAAAACAACTTTTCAAAACACTTCACAAACCAACAAACTTTTCAACAAAAAAAACATGATGGTGGAAGAAAAAGGAGTGGAAATGACTTACAGCTTTTGTAGATTTTGAAGTCCACTGAAAGCATAGTCACGAATATGATTTACAGGCACATTCCACAAGGTCCTATGGAGAGAAACACACATAAAATAGTGTAGTGTTTACAGTAATGTGATTCCTCCGTTTTAAAACGGAATTCCGTATTGTTTTCCCTTTTATTTTTTTATTTTTTTTAGGATCAATTTCTAAAATAAGTGGAGATATAACCACAATAACGCCCAAGGTTGCAGAGTAGGGCTTTTTAAACTATAGATAAATGTTAATAATTTGGCTTGATGCTTGCAAGTTTTAGAGCTCGTGCTTTCGCACTTTGCGCTCAGCAGCTCAGGGTTCAGTTATTTTTTGTCAACCTGTGTTGAACCAATTCTATTAAAACGACCACTTCAAGACGTTTTTGCCTACTCCTGGGACTAAAACAGGATTACCCCTCGCCCTTGCGGCGTTTCACTTTCGTATCATACTACATGTACTATTATAGGACTTCTTCTGTGCTGTTAGTTTTTGTTATCTGCTGCACAAAAAAAGTCCTATATATAGGGCTAGGTCATCCCCTTTTCACAGTCCCCAATGATGGCTATCATAAAAAAATTAAAAAAATTAAAACATGACAGGGACAGCAGAGTGCAGCACATTCCTAGCGTATTTGTCTTATGATTTCTTATTTGTGTATGTTTCATGGTGGATCATTTGAATGAATAATTGTGTTTTCTTGCGAGTAAAATGAAATAAAAATCTATTTGTGCTTACAGTCCTTCGAGACGTCTGAGTTCCTGAAACGAATAACTTTGAAGTTCGTCTATCTGGTTTCCTGATATATCACTGAAGAAATCAAAATAATACAAAAAACCAATTAATACAAAAAGTTGTTCATGCTAAAGTATTGTTCATCTCCTGAGAATTTTTGTTTGCCATTTCGCAAAAACGACAGCACCTCAGCGAGGTAATGTTTTACGGGAAGCTTTTCTACTTTCATTTTCTTTAAACTGTGAAAAGTTTAATGTAAATCGGTGGATATTGTGGTGTGTGTTACAAAAAAGGCACTGGAAACTATTGGTAATTACTCAAAATAATGGTAAGCATAACACTTAATGTGTAACGAGGACTGTTGATAGTATAAAACATTTTGAGAAACGGCTACCTCTGAAGTAACGTAGTTTTTGAGAAAGAGGTAATTCTCACTCAAATAAAAGACTTCAGCTGAAGGACGGTTTTTTCTTCATTATTCTCTTGCAACTGCGATGACCAATTGGGTCAAAATTTTCACAGACTTGTTATTTTATGCATATGTTGGGATACACCAATTCTCAATCTAATTAGTCAGATGGAAACACACACGTTTTTGGAACAAGGGTGTTTTCTCTTTTACTTCGATGACCAATGGTGTCCAAATGTTTTTTTAATTTTTTAATTTTTATTCTATGATACATATGTTGGGATACACAAAGTGAGAATAGATTGTATACTGGTCCTTCACAATTACAAAAGGTCAGGGGGCATGGGGGTCGATTTCACAAGGAGTTAAGACTAGTCCTAACTTGGGACTAGTCCTAGGAGATATTAAAAATGCATGGCTAGTCCTAAGTTAGGACAAGTAACGTGTCCTAACTCAAGATAAGACTAGTCCTAACTCTTTGTGAACTCCATTGCAGTTCCTGTAAACGAAAAATCGCTAATGAAAAATCACCCGTTTTTCATCTTTCAATTAATGTATCTCTATCCATAAACATTGCGGTCATTAAGACCGGCGACTGTTAACGGTTTCTGATTGATTATAGGAATGTACTTACAGCCATGTTAGATTATCCAATCCATCAAACGTCCGCGGTTCCACTGTCTTGATGTTATTGTTACTTAAAGATCTTCAATTTAAAGAGAACGAGAACATGATGAGGTTTACATAAGATCTACAAGACATTGGTAATATCAGGAGAGTCATTCCTACCTCCATGGTTAAATTGTGTCCTCTGGTGAACAATAAATTAGTAATCATTTGGCCTATCCATTACAATACCCATTGCCTTCTTGTACGCATAGACCCCCCTCCCCTACACACCCGACATGGCTAACAAAATGAAGGGAAAAAAATGCATCCCTGTTCTTCTTTTGTCCCCTTACTGTTAACATTTCTTGAGGAGCGCCCAGTCTTTAGAATTTCCATAAGACTTCCCCCTGAGGAACAGTAGTCTGTTATAGTTTTAGGAGAGTGTACCTTATACAGTGAGCTTTCTTATACCGAACTTACAATGTATGAAGAGATAACATTCCTTTAAATGTCCCTTTTCTTAGAACAGTGACGTTCCCCCCTGTAAGACTCCTGCAAAAGTCAACACATTTTCTTTTAAATTTTCATCAAACAAAAATCAACACTGTTTTAGATTACAAAAAATACAATAAATAAATAAGAAAATCGCCCGCACCTACCCCTTTCCGTCCATTCCTGCACATTTGCTTCCATAAAAAATTAATTATTGAATACGTGTATAAAAAAGAGGTGTAAAATACAAGCCCCCACGTACTTATCATTGTTTCTTTTTTTATAAGAAATAAAACACAAGTGTCTTAAAACTGTGTAAAACATAACAAAGCAAATCAGAGACCCCCCCCCCCACCACCAAAATAGGCCCATTGCCAGCAATTAACAAACAAGTTAGTGTGACCTCATCCCCCTCTAGAAGATTTCAATATCTAATTGAGGGGGGGGGGGGGGGGTAAGTAAAACCAGCAAACTTTAATTTATATAGCAAACAATTAAAAGCATAGTCGACAGCTTTATCTTCGACAAAGTTTGGATGCAGATTTTTTAAAAGTAATGTGACAATAATTATTTCAAATGAAAAATAAGAATTGTTTTTTTTTTACTAACAATGTGTAGACCGTCTTGGCAATCACATCCACTGTGTTTTGATCCCAAGATCCCGAGCACATGATCGCTAATCCATTGTTGTCATAGAAACAATCGCAATCCGCCGGACATTTCTTCTTGTCTGAATAAAACGAAGAATACAAATATGTTCAAAAACTCTCTCATTAAAATGTTGGTTCAAAAACAATGTTTAGGGCCTATGTTGTTGACTAGTGGAGTAATCACTGTGATGATAACCCTTTACCGCGTGCCGTCTATACCGTAAGTCACACCGATGTTGGACACAGTGACATTTAATTGGTGGTAAGGAGGGTATTCATTCACAAAATATACAGAAATAAATTTAAAAATACATTGATTGATTGATTGAGTGAGTATTGATTGATGGATTGATTGATTAGTGTGTTATTGATTGATTGATTGGTTTATAGTCACAATGTATTTTGTCATCCTTTTTTGGGCAGTCAGTCCATACACTGAAAGTTCACAAAATTTGGCACCAGTCGAAATCGATTGATGGATTGACTTATTAGTGATTGATTGATTGAAACGTGATTGACTGATTGATTGATTGGTAATTGATTGGTGAAAACATTTACCGCATTGTATTTCATCATCCTCTTTTGGGCAGTCAGTCCGTCCGTTACATATAGTACACTGAAAGTTCACCACATTTGGCATCAGTCGAAATCGATTGATAGATTGGTTTGTTGGTGATAGTGATTGATTGATTGAACATTTACCACATTGTATTTCATCATCCTCTTTTGGGCAGTCAGTCCGTCCGTTACAAACTAGATCCACTGTAATACACTGAAAGTTCACCAAGTCAGCATCACTCGTAATCGATTGATGGATTGACTTATTAGTGATTGATTGACTAAACATTTACCGCATTGTATTTCATCATCCTCTTTTGGGCAGTCAGTCCGTCCATTACACACTAGATCCATCGTAATACACTGAAAGTTGACCAAGTCAGCATCAGTTGTAATCGAACTCGCGCATTCATAGTCGCCAGGGCAGTTGATTTCAGCTAGAAATAAAATACGAAAAAAAAAATAAGATTCAATTTTGTGTCGTGTTCGTATCAGAAAGTATCGCATAACAATTTCCTGTTAAGCAGTTAGTGAGCAGGATAGTCACAAACTTGTTTGTGACACTGTTGTTTTACTGACGGCCAAAACCTTTGCAATTCTAGACCAGACATTCATGCACCATTCTTTCTTTCGTTGCTAAAGTGCATTTCTTCAAACGCTGTTTTCTAGATCCATTTGTTGCAATTTCCTGTCACATCATCGTTTCATTTGCAATCAATCAGTCGATCTTTTTATAGCCAATTCAATGTTATTACCCCTTCTTTAGATCCTTCTAGCGGCATGTCAGCTCATCTCGTTTCATCCATAAATTTCCCCCTACGGTTTATTAAAAATGTCATTTTGTAAGGACCGTAATCACTCTTTCAATTTAAGTCGGCTTCAATTTAAGTCAATTTCAATCTGCTCGTTTAGAGACTATCTCGAGCCAAATGTCTAGTAATTTTTAATATAATAGTTCATCTAACAATATAACCCATCTAAGCTTGGTACATCAGTCTTGTCCCTGTGGGGCTACACATGTGAAAGATTCAGCTGAATACAGTGTATATATAATGCTGAGCAAACAGCAACAAGCTAGAAAGTATATTCACACGAACTACGAATCTATCATCCATGTTTTCTTAGCGAGGTGATGACGGGTACCAATCGCATCACATTGTGAGCGTACACCCTTTTTTTTGAGACAGTCGCATGTCTTCAGTCTTACATCTTTCCTCGCTTCTGTCTGTTTGTCAAGAATCTCTTTGTCAACTTCATATAACTCCCTCACTTTACTCTTATCATTCACTATTCGCTTATTATTACTTTGTGATGATGAATTGTGTTTTTTCGGCTTTCCTTCTTTATAAAGCCACGAGTAATGTGTCTTTAGGCCCCTTAAAGTTGATATTATCTCATAGGTCAACGTACTAGTTGGTGTCATTTTAATATGCTTTTAATATATCGGCTAATATCAGTCAATTTGGGGTGTGAGATGATTTGTTTCGACGTAATGTGGATTTGAACCCATGACCTTTGCAATTCTAGAGCAGTGTCTTACCAACTAGACCACCGAGATTGCCCGAGAGGCAGTTCGAATTTTGTTTTGGCAGCGGGTACCGCAACGATTTTGAAAGTTAGCATCGGCGATAAAGAATATTAATTTTTGGTCACCCATATACACCGATGTGTGTTATATTAGCACTGTTTACTCAGTACTTATCCAAGCTCTGTGAAAAAAACTCAGGCATATTACTCTGGTGGGATTTGAACCCACGACCCTTGCAACTCTAAAGCAGTTGTACAAAAACTGTTAACATAAATCTTACAGCAACTGATCTCATCTTTGTAGTCCAAACAATCGTTGAAACCGTTGCATTTTGCGTCGTCAGACACGCACATGGCATTGTTTGCACAGTCAAAGTCGCCCTCCTCGCAGAAACTAACTGGCGATCAAGAAAAACATAATGGTTAATTGTGGTAAAGTAAACTAGATAGAAAGATAGATACAATTGTGCACTTCTAATTTCAAAAAAGAAGAAGATATTTTTTTTAAATTGCGTCAAACTTGACAAAGAACCAACACTACTCATAAGAGAATTACACATGCAGAGTGTGTGATACCTAACCTGATTCTACATTCAACATGCGACGTTTCAAATCCTACTTATAGTAATAGTCTATAGTAGGACAAATTTAGCTTTAAGAGTAACTATAAATATACAATGAAGTTGTAAACTTGCGGGTACAACCATGAGTAAAATCTCTTTTGAAGGAGTGGTGGCTCCGAAAGAAGCTGGTTTGGTCTCGACGTTTCGAACAGTATACTCTGCTCGTCTTCAGGAGAAATTTAGCTTTACTTGGCTAAATTTGGTACTGAAGCAGCTCTTGGGCTTTGATCCGTGAACGCACCTTAAAATATTTTAAGTTCTTTATGACTTGCTTATTCCGTCGAAATCTTAGAAGAAAAATGTCTTACTTGTGGCATTATGATTAATGGGTTGAAAGCGAATCTTAAAGCCACTCCTCGCTCCTGTCTTATCACTAGTGAATCTTATAAACATCGCCGGACCGGAGGACACCACCGTGGTCAGCTTAACCCTCCCCGTCAATTTTGCTATTATATCGGTAGCCTGGTCGTCCTCGTAGTTGAACAGAGACAGGTAGTCGTACTGGTTCTCCAAGTCGAAGGCAACGATGGTAGCGCTAAGTCTCCACGGGTTGTCTGTTGTTGATAGCTCATTGTCTGAGGGTTTCTCGTAGGTTTGTATGAGCCAGCCACACTGCTGATCGCTGGGGTACACGGACGGGTAGGCAGGGGAGGTTAGGTTGTGAGTGGCGGTTCCAAAGAGATAAATGACGGCAGGACCACACGAACCTGAAGGGCGATAGAAGCGTCAAAACTATAAAACAAGTTCCGGGTTAGAATTGACCCGGATTCGGATCACGTGTGTCCTGCCTGGCTAGTTTCTAGGTCAGTATGATCCTATACTCATGTGTCAAAATGACCCAGAAGGTGGCTAAAAATGATGCAAAATCCTATTGGAAAAAAACCTATTTGTTAAACACATTTTGTGGGTCAGCCTGACTCCAGAAAGGGTCAGACCCTGTGATCCTGAGTTCGGTTCAACTCAGGGAGTTAAAAAAAATTATATTTCAAATTCATTTCGAGATCATGACAGAAAATAACGATCGACACGATGACTCGAACTGTGACAATCATCGAACGAACAGTCAAAAAAAAAAAAAAATAAAATCTTGCCATAAAGAAAGAGAATTGAACCGTCGAATTGAGTAGTAGTCTCTCGTTTATAGCCATTGGACACTTTCAGTAAACAGTAATGTCCAAGGCCCACACTTCGTGTATCACAACTTCTATATAAAATAACAAAACCTGTGAAAATTTAGGCTCAATCGGTCATCAGAGTCGGGAGAAAATAACGGGAAAACCCACCTTTGTTTCCGCACGTTTCGCCGTGTCATGACATGTGTTTATAATAAATCCGTTATTCTCGATATCGAGAATTGATATTGTTTGATGTCGTCTCAAAAAGTAAAGCAATTCATGGAATAATATTTCAAGAGAAGTCTTTCAACATTACCTTCTGTAAACCCTGTAAGTCATTTGTAAATCTGTGAACTTGAATTTTTTTTTCTGTACCGAAAGTGTCCAATGGCTTTAAGAACGTTTATACATTTGGTTTTTTGAACAGTTTGATTTTTTAAATCCTAGGATAATCGGTGGATATAATTCAATACAACTATGTGTGGGTTTCATTTAAAAAGGTGAAAGCGTTTTTTTTTTAGATATCGCCGAGAATCCAGAGCAGTTTTGCCATGCAGGAAGAATAACTCGTAATTGAATCTGAGAAACGCTGATGACAGTAACGCTTTTCAGACTCAAATTGTTGGGTATAAAAACTGATATCTTTGTCCATAACCACGACTTCGAAATGAAATGATTCTCAAAATGCTTAGGGCCTACCATCGAAAGCTCTACTACCGAACGCTACAATCCTAGTAACCTACCTCTAACCAGGTCAGTTTGTACTGCCATTCATTTGAGGATGTGATTATAACCACCTTTCTTTAAACAAAGAGCTACAGATCTTTGCTCACTCTGTCCTAAAATACAAACAAATGTGATTGATTTTTTCTAGCAACGCATAACCTCATTTTCTTGGTACATATCTGAAATTCCAATAGGCCAGGCCAACTGCACTCGGATATTAATTTAAGACGTGCCTTTGTAGTGAAAAATCAGATGAGGAATGACGTATTAAAGGTATTCCAAAGTTCAAGTGTTTTATTTTCTTACTGTATGCGAGAACTCCGGAGGAAGGCAAAAGTAAATACCATTGTTTACAACCGAGCAGCTCAAAGTGATCCAATTCAAATAGTCTGGGTTAAGATATATAGTAACAGTTTTAAAGGCACTGGAAAGCAATTGGTAATTCCTGAAAATAAATTTTTGCAAAAAAATACGTAGTAACGACGATCAATGATGCTGATAGTAACGTTATGAGAAACGGCTCTTTTTGAATAAACGTAGTTTTTGAGAAAAAGGTAATTTCTCACACAATTAATATTGAAAGACTTCAAGCCTGAAGCCCTTTTTAGGCTTTATGAATGCACACAAATTTGTGCAACAATGGTGTTTTTTCTCCATTATTCTCTTGCGACTTCGATGACCAATAATTGAGTCAAAATTAGTCAAAATTTCCACAGATTTGTTATATTATGCATTTGTTGGGATACACCGAAGTGAGAACACTGGTCTTTGACATCTACCAATGTGTCCAGTTCCTTTAAAGACCCGACTGCAGTTTTTGCTCAGTTAAATAAATAATTGCCTATTTTATAAACTTGTGTTTGCTTGTTTTACGCCTGATAAAACAAGCCGTATTTGATCAAGGCGTAAATATCACACGGAGCTGAAAGTCGACCTTACATGAGTTCGACATTAAACATAATATGCTAAGCGAACTGTGTAGTCACAAGACAAATCACTATGGTGATAATGACACCTCGTTGTGTTTCTTGAGATTGAGCTAAGACACACTTCTTGTATACGACATGTTTTAGCTTTAAAGAAAGTGTGCCCTTTTTATGAACGATAGGCTTACTCTCTTTTTCGCCATGTTCTATCAGAAAAGGTAAGTAAGCATTGTAAGCAAAAACTATAAAACACTGGTATCTCCATTTTGTTCTGCGTACAAAAGGCCATTGCAGACTGCTTATGGTTGTGGTTGTCCATCAGTGCGTGGAAGAAGGGCGAATATTAACGAACAATTACCGGCAAAATTATGTACTGAGAGTGAGAGTTACGCTTCTCAGATGCAAATTTAGGGGCACAAAACTAGTATATTTTACAAAATTTCAATATCTATGTGTTTTGTGAAAGTTTCTAAAGATGCTTTATACCTGAAAGCTGTTGTAGGCTGCTAGAGTGATATCCAAACGCATAACTTCCCTTTAAACATAGCTTTTCATACAGCGCCTTTTGACGCCCATATTGTAGCCTTTCCAACCTGAAAACTCCACCGTGTGCTACGAAACATTTTCCCGCCAAATTTGATTAAGTAATTTTTAATCTATAGGTTGTGGAGGCGAGGATGGATGTACATACCTCTTAAATTATTGATTTTCTTCCTCAATAGAGATTGATTGCCCAAGTTGCTATGGCGCGTGTTCGCATTGGTAAAGACGGGATATCGTCGTCCACCATGCATAGACTTGATTCAAGTCCGTTCTCGTCCGAGAATGGGACTTGACGAGAACGTTTCTTACTCAGTCTGCACTATCTTATCGAAAAATCTCCCCAAATGGGGAGATGTACAAAACCAATGGGAGCGTGGAAGCGCTGCTCCGCCGGTAGAATAATTCATTATACTCTGTGACATCACAGTGCAAGAACAGGTTGGGGAATGCAGAGCATCAAAAAAACATTAGTTTTCTGGCGGTGGCACGGGATTGGGACTTGATTCAAGTCTAGGTCCACCACGAAGGTCTGTCTCTGCCGAGATGCATGTATTTAATTACAGAACTTGCATCCGAGACGACTGATGGGATGTACACTCATGTACATCGGTAAATCTCTTCATAATTTTGATAGATTGAATTAAGGAAACATCGAGTTATCATGAAAGGGCCGTGAGTAAAGAGGCCTGTGAGTACTTTATTATAGACATTGGACACTTTCGGTCCAATATTGTCCAAAGTTCCACACTTCGGGTATCACAACTTATATATAAAATAACAAACCTGTACAAAAATTAGGCTGAATCGGTCATCGGAGTCGGGAGAAAATAACGGGAAAACCCACCCTTGTTTCCGCACGTTTCGCCGTGTCATGACATGTGTTTAAAATAAATCCGTAATTCTCGATATCAAGAATTGATAATTGTTTTAATGTTTTCTCAAAAAGTAAAGCATTTCATGGAATAACATTTCAAGAGAAGTCTTTCACCATAACCTTCTGTAAACCAAAGTTATTTTTAAATCTGTGAACTTTAATTTTTTTTTTCTGTTCCGCCGAAAGTGTCCAATGGCTAGATGTTACGTCGCTGCCATTTTGAAAGAAACACCTTTAAAAAATGTATAGGCCATGTACATTCAGGGTTTAAACACGCGCCGCAACGGAGGGGCAAATTAGCTTTGGATCACAGTGTGTGGCGGCGGCGACCAACTCCAGTAACGTCGTTCTGTACCATCTCGAATCGTTTGTTAATTATTCAATAATCTAGGGCCCTTTTCGAAACCACGGCTCAGGCTTTGTATTTGGTTCTGGCTAGCTAGGCCGGCCCGCGGTGGTTTTTATAATATTATTCCGGGTGTTTTGCGTACGTGCTCGGGGCTTCAGACGAGAGGACGGAGCCGTAAGCCGAACCCAAAGCCGAAGCCGTGGTTTCGAAAAGGGCATATAGTTTTTCGTAACAGTTAAGCCAGCGGCTGTTTCGCCCTGGAAAAACATAATATGAGAAAACCAAACTAAAAGTGGACTTGGTCTAAAAATATATATATATATATAACAATAAACATGGAAAGACGTATATTAAACATGAATGCCCTTATAATACGCCTGTTATGTAAAGATGTACCGTAAGCAAGAAAAATGGGTTTTTCTTCACACATGTAAAGTCAAAAACATAAACTGACGACTGTTTTATGATTGATAGTAAAATGAAGATTTACTCACCACACGTTGAAGGGTCTTCATCGGATCCATCTGGACATATCGGAATTCCATTACATCTAGATTTATGCAATAAGCAAACCACTCCAGGTACGTTTGGACAAGACATCTCGTCCTCATTGCATTCAACTGACAAAAGAAATATATTGAAACAGGCGTCGGTCGCATGCAAACATGACTCCAAATATCAACACAGTTCAAAACAGCTTATTTTTGTTGAGACAAACGTAAAACCGGTTGGTAAAAAGGGTTTGTTTGATTTTTTTTCCCGATGGTTTCTTTCACCTTCAGGTAACTTTAGGTTAAACAACTTATTTAACTTGAGTTAAAGTTTATCTGGTGCGCGGGCTTGCCTCGAGCTTTCGTTATAAGTTAAAGTTATGTAAACTTTATGAGATAATTAATTTTGGTTGTTTACCCAAACACCGATGTGTGTTAGCACTGTATACTTTAATAATAATAATACCAAAACTTGTATAGCGCCCTAATCATGTGTAAACATGCTCTAGGGCGCTGAACATGGAAAAATAGACAAACTAAAACATAAGAAAATACTGAATTACTCAGTACTTTCCCGAGTCCTGTGAAAAATATCATAGGCATGTTACTCGGGTGGGTTCCGAACCCACGAATGAGATAAGATTAAAATGAGCTTTCTTAGGTTAAAGTAAGGTTTACTTAAACTAGACCAAAAGTACTGTTAAATGGATTTTTTTTTGATTTTTTTTTATTATTTTTTATTATAAACATTACCCTCTGACTTTTTTTTTATGAAGTAGGAATTTGATATTTGCTTCAAAACAATATTTGACAACTTTCGAGTTGGGAATCACTCGCTTGTTATTACTTCACTTTAATCTTGGTTTTTACCTGTTTCATTCTGTTGCGTGATGGATAACAGAAATCCCTTGTCAGTCTTCCCTATATCCGTTGTGAACTTAATCCACATATAGTGATCTTCTGACACGATAATCCGGGGTGCCTCTGTGCCACTAATACCAGTCAGTAGTTGCGAGTCAGTATCACCAGGGGAGTGCCCATTGCCTGCCCTCAATGTGTCAGATTTGACCTCTGACCGGAAACTTAAGAACTCAATTTGAATATGGTAATGAGGCTGACCGGTGATGAACCAGACGCAGATCGTTCTGGATGGATAGTCAACTATTCCGTATGATGGTAGGGAGAATTCCATTGGCTGAGATGTGTCACGTGGCAGGGTGACGTTGAAGTCACCGCAAGGAGCTGTGAAGGACATTTTAAGAATACCGGTTACGTAACTTATAAGATGTGGACGTAATTTCAGAGGTTCAGAGGGGGCTGAGCAGAATTAGGCGGGACACCAGTCACAAGCAGTACAAGTGAGATTCTAATTTTGTCAGTAACCTCAATCTGGTAAGCAAAATTGTATTGTGCTTAACTAGGTGCAATTAAAGGCAGGGGACACTATCGGTAATTACTCAAAATAGTTATTATCATAAAACCTTTCTTGATTACGAGTAATGGGGAGAAACATAGTGAGAAACAGCGCCCTCTGAAGTGACGTAGTTTTCGAGAAAGAAGTAAGTTTCCACGAATTTGATTTCGAGACCTCAGATTTAGAACTTGAGGTCTCGAAATCAACCATCTAAACGCACACAACTTCGTGTGACAAGGGTTATTTTTCTTGCATTATTATCTTGCAACTTCGAAAAACGATTGAGCTCAAATTTTCACAGGTTTGTTATTTTATGCATATGTTAAGATACACCAACTGTGAAGTCTAGTCTTTGACAATTACCAATAGTGTCCAGTGCTTTTAACTTTATTAAAAATTCTTTCTAATTTAGTTTCTGGTCTTGTAATATAACTTTTGGGTCCTAAGCGAAAGGTGAAACTGTAAAGACTTTATAGAAAACTCCTGGTCAAAGTTTTTTCCAACACAAAATAACCGCATAACTTATTATCAAAACAATACAAAGAGTAGAACAAATTCACATCAAGTCAATTTATTTAAATGTAATTCAATTAAATATTTATTGTCTTTAAAAATATAATTTTGCTTTATCGAACATGCTCATGTAGTTGATGTAAAAAAAACACAGAATTACTGATTATGCTTAGGTCTGGTAAAGCACATCTCTCTTGATGGCAGTTTTTATTATTTTACTTTTGCCCTTCCCTGGACGGCCTGTGCTTGTTTTTATTGCTTTGTCAGAAGAATTAAAATAAATAAATAAAATAAAGCAAGACAGACTAACTGAAACAAAAACTTGCAACTGTATTAACACACAAAGGCACATCCAAAAGTTTATTTTCTAAAAGACAAAAACAAGGACGAACAAGAGAAAAAGTTACTGCCAAGATTACCACAAATTCGTTCATCCAAGCGGTCTGTGCAGTCCTTTTCGCCATTACAGACTAGACTCCGTTCCAAACACTTTGCCCCTTCATCACATCGTAAAAGATCGAAGGAGCAGATGCCTAAATATTAACATTTAAAGTTTCATCTCAATCAGTAAATATTGAAGATTCGGGATTTTGTTTGGACTATTATTGTGATTGGATGAATTCTTTAGGGTGAGCCGAAACAACATATTTGGGTTTTTGCGTCTCTAGTGCGTCTTCATGTCTAGGAAAATTGCAACATATTTAAAAAAGTGTTTCCCCTGATTATAAATTAAAGTGTTGAAACCAAGTATTTTTTTTATAAAGTCAGATCAAGTCTCTAGTCATTTCTCCCCAAGTCAAGTCAAGTCAAGTCAAGTCACAAAATCAGTGAAATTTGCAACTATCGAGTCCGACTTGAGTCTAAGTCACCGGTTAGAGTCAACAGCACTGCCAAAAAGTGTTATACAAATAGCGTCCCCCTTTTTCTTTAAAAATAGGGGGGAGGTGTTTTTTTAAATGGTCGCCACCTAACCAGCCGGGTTTTTTTTCAGTCTACAAATACGATCTAACTTGTCTTGTGGTTTATCTTTTCAGTCAGTTATCGTTAAAAATGTATAATTCTTTTGTAAACAAAATAAAAAAGAAGGGGAAAAAAAGAAGAAGCAGGCGGCCTGTAAAAGGAAGAGATCGGACGCTAACATGCATCTATTTATTTTTGATATTTCGCCTAAAATAAGAATAATTTTATATCTTACCACATCCAAACTCATCTTCCAGCTCTGGGCAGTCTGGTTCCCCATCGCACACTTGTGATTGATCAATACATTTTAGACCAGACGGGCACATGTACTGATCAGGGGAGCATTCTAAAATCAAATTGTGAATGGGGGAAACACATAAAAAAAGTAAATTGTTCCTGGGAATAAGTTCCAGAAATTTTACGATGATTTAACTGGGAAACAAACTGTCATTCTTTAGATAATAACAACAAACAAAAGTATTTGATAAATTACTCCCTCCCTTAAAGGCAGTGGACACTTTTGGTGTTTACTCAAAATAGTTATTTGCATAAAACCTTACTTGGTATCGGGGAGAGGTTGATAGTTGTGAAAAACGGCTCCCTTTGAATTTACGTAGTTATCGAGAAAGAAGTAATTTTCCACGAATTTGATTTCGAGACCTCAGAAACAGATTTTGAGGTCTCGAAATCGAGCATATGAAAGCACACACCTTCGTGTGGCAAAAGTGTTTTTTCTTTCATTATTATCTCGCAACTTCGACGACCAATTGAGCTCACATTTTCACAGGTTTGTTATTTGATGCATATGTTGAGATACACCAAGTGAGAAGACTGGTCCATGACAATTACCAATAGTGTCCAGTTTCTTTAAACTTAAACCTAAACATAATGATGTAAAAATTGTACGGTTTATTTATATGAATGATTATGATGTAAAAACAAATTATATATATATATTTTTTATAACGAAAACGACAACGGGTAACGGACGCCTAATGTTCGTCTCTTTTTGCAGATTGCCAAATGACAAGAAATGCTTTCAAAATTGTTTCTAAACCCTGAAGCTCATGACCGTTTTCAATTCTTAAACCGAGCTACAATCCCTGCCAAAATGCTCAGAGAACCAATTCCTAACATTACAATAACAGTTCCCTGTTCACTTCACCTGACAATAATCATTATCTCCCCGTCCCCCGCCCGTGTCTCCACGCTCAATGTTTACTGGAACACAGAGTGCAATCCGTGTATCAGAACCAACATTGAAAAGGGGAGGGGCCTAATAGTGGGGCGGCATAGCTAACCTATCGTGCATTTTGTGATAAAAGCATCAAATTTGGCACAGATGTAGAGAATAGTATTCTGAACAAAACTGGATATTGGGCCATCGCAAATTCCGTCCCTAGAGGCCATGGCGGCCATTTTGAAAAATGGCCGCCAAATACTACTGTTTTATGGGCATATTGGCTAAGAAATCAACACCAGAATTTACAAATGTCATTAATAGGCACTTATCATCTTCTGAAATGATTGTGTAATAATTTAAGCAATGTTAAAAGCACATTAAAGAGGCATTTTGCATCTTAAAGGGGCATTTGGCCACTTTTCACCAAAAAAGACCGCCAAATACCCGTTTTAGGGGCATGTTTGCATACAAATCAACACCAGCATTTACTAATGTCATTAAAAGGTACTTAACATCTTCTGAAATGATTGTTTAATAATTCAAGCAATGTTAAAATCATATTAAAGGGGTATGTTGCATCTTTAAGGGGGGTATTTAGCAACTTGTCATCAAATTCTTCCATTTTGCAATCGTCTTTTTCACATAATAAAAACACAGCAAAATAAAAAACTCAGCAAAAAGCTCTGGAATGATAAACCTATCCTTTTTATCCAATTAAATTAAAAATTGCATTTTTTTTTTTTAATATTAACACCCCTTTAACTCATAAGTTATGTTAAGATCAGTACAATAATATTATGATTGTTTCTCAAGAACCTAAAAAATGGTTCACTAGTCATTATCAACTAAAAATTTCGATGTCGGGATTGCTGTACTATTATTCGGCCATAGGGGCTCACAACCATGATGGAAATATTGAAGCTACGATCTCCCATTGTGGTCAGTTCAAATCAACTTGTCAGCAAGGCCCCTTCAAATTCCACACACACGTCTGTGCATTCAAATGCAGATATGATGCATGTACACTTTTCTCCACACAACCTTGTGTTGCAGGTTTATCTTACGAGTTCATAGCAGGCTTGGGAGGCATCTGGTAGTGTTTTCCAATACGGTTCAAACAGACCATCATCTGTCTCGGTCCAGCCCCATCTGGTGAAAGGAAGTGCTGGATTGAGAAGCGTGATGAGACAGGAATCTAAAGAGCTCTGTCTTGATGCTGTCTACACGAAGACGTTCTTGCAAATTCTTGGTATGGCAGTTTCTGCAACTGCACGTCTGCGTATGCCCTTCTCACGCTTTGCTCTAGCTGTACCTATCAGGAAATTGTCAATATACGCGATACCAGATCGACACGTGACGCTTTATGAAACTGTGAGGTAAATGTTTGTAATGAAGGTATTGTTTGTATATTTCTCAAAGTCCTTAATAGCTGCAGCAGGCCTTATCATCAGTATGATAACTGATCCATCAAGAACTACGCTGCTAGTCATAGGAGCTTCAGAGTGTTCCTCACTAAATTGTTCCAAGCACACAAGAAGATCACTTTTGGTACATAGATACAGGTTTCTGCCACCATAGAGTGCTGGAGAAATGCTTGGTTCTCGTGTCAACAAAATTCTTCCAGGTTTCCGTATCTATTCTGACAGTCAATATAGAGCAACTGAGCGAGAAGAGTGCCAGGTCAGATTTAAGTGAAGTTATCTGCTGCTTTCCGCTCATGGTGGTTGGTTTAGTAAAGCGTTAAACAGCTTCAGCTTACTGGATGGATCACATCGTTGAAGGTTTGACCTTTCCATAAGACATTCTCTGATGAAACCTTTGAACTGTTCTTAACCATTTTCTTAGCATGTTGCACACTCTGAACATGGTCTGCAATCTCTTACTAGGAGGTCAGTGCTCCATTCTCGAGGCAAAGCCGGTATCACAGAGACAGGTGTGGATGGCACACGATGCCAAGAGAAGGGAGTTTGCAGCGGATCTACAGAGTGGTGAGGATATAATGCACTTCTTTAAGATTGCCAAGCAGATGGCAAGGAGCGGCAGGATGTGACTGTGACTGGTGCGAACGGTGTCAATAATGACGATTGTAGCATGGTGACGGATAGTGACCTTCACTATCCGTCACCAGCAGGTGTTGAGAAAATACACAGAGCGGTTGCTCAATGTGGAGAATGAGTGAGACAGGGAGGTGGAAAGTGGAGTGTGGAGGGTCCTTTTTGCCTCCTCTGAAGCTCACCAAATCTGGGAAGGCCGCTGGTCTATCCGGAGTGTCATGGTTGGTGAGAAGTTGAAGGCCTCTACAGGTGTCAGCTTATAGTGGTTGACGGCATTTTGGCAGAATGACACATTCCCACAGATTTGCAGCACAACATCTTGGTTCCCCTGTTCATGGCGAGGGTGACCCTTTGGAGTGTGGCTCTTTCAGAGCAATCAAGATCCTGGATCAGGCGATGAATGTGTGGGAGAGAGTACATGAGGTATGGCTGAAGAAGCAGGTGGAGATTGATGAGATGCAGTTTGGCTTTATGCCGGGAGAGGAACTACTGATGCCATTGTCATTGCCATGCAGGAACAATTTCTGGCCAGGATTAAGACGCTATACCTCAGATTTGTTTATCTTGAGAAGGCTTTTGACTGGGTACCAAGGAAGCGGGTTGGGAAGGAATGGCTGACAAGAGCTGTGATGATGTTGTGCTTTGGTGCTAGTACGGTGGCGAGGACAGGCACAGGGGATAGTAGGAGTTTTAAGGTGAAGGTTGTTATCAGGGCTCGGTTCTGAGCCCCCTGGTGCTTGCTACTGTTTAGATGTGGTGTCACAAAGACCTGAGCCGAGTTGCCTGGGACATGGCGGACGACCTGGTTCTTATAGCAGAGACAAGAGAGCAGTTACAGGCAAAGATGGCAACATGGAGAGATTTTCTGGGTCTGAAGATCAGTGCTGGGAAGACCAAGGTGAGGGTTAGTCAAGTCAGGGATGGGTCAATGACAAGCTCTGGTGTATGGCATTGTGGTGTGTGTGGGAAGGGTGGCGTGATGGTAGTCTTCATGCTGCCAGCGTCACGTTCTCCTGTAAGAGATGTTGGGGTGATAGTTCACAGCGTGAGGAAGAGAGAAGCGGGTCCAGAGGTCTGCGGCGACATGTATGAGCTAACTGGGTGACATGCTGGGTGCAGCATTGACATCACGCATGAGGAGTGGATGGAGAAAAAAAATTGACACCAACGGCGCAGCCCCTGAAGATGATGGGCCAGGTAATACACGACCTGTGATGACTGAAGCTTCATGGTGTACGGCTGCGAAACATGGCCCATGGGGGTGGGGCACATCCAGCAGATGGAACGAGCAGGTGGATGTGTGGGGCGTCTCTGGCTGACAGGCTGTCAAGTGAGGAACTGATGAGGAGAGTCAGCATCGGGATCAGCATCGTATTGGGGAGGCACAGGCTGAGGTGATTTGGCCGTTTGGAGAGATAGGAAGATGCAAACTGGGTCATGAGGTGTATCAGAATAATTGAGGGTGGGCCCACTTCAGTTTGCCGACCAATAAGACGTGGCAGAGCTCTGTGTCAAATGACATGGAACTAACTGCTTGACACCTCTATCTGCTTGTAGTTACTTATTGATAGTTGCCAACAACTTTGCAGACCTGTTAAATAGTTTCGTAGCCGCAATAGAAGCTCACTTTCAAGAAGATTTTGCATAATGATATAGAGACAACATTGGCTTTTGGCGGCCATATTGGCGGCCACTTTGAAAATTGGTCGCCAAAATGACTCCTTTATCCGTACAAAGTGCGCAGTCACTTATTAATAGTTGCCAACACCTTTGCAGACCAGTGTTGTAGCCTCGTAGAAGCTCCCATTTAAAAAGATTTTGCACAATACTATGGGGACAAAAGTGGCTTTTGGCGGCCATTTCGAAAAATGGTTGCCAAATTTACCCCTCTATCTAAAGAAGGTACGTCGTCACCTATTAATAGTTGCCAACACCTTTGCAGACCAGTTAAACAATTTTGTAGCCGCATAGAAGCTCACATTTAAGAAGATTTTGCATAATAATATAGTGAAAAAAATGGCTTTTGGCGGCCATTTTGGCGGCCATATTGAAAAAAAGGGCCGCCAAAATGACTCCTCTACCGTACAAAGTGCGCAGTCACTTATTAATAGTTGCCAACACCTTTGCAGACCAGTATCGTAGCCTCATAGAAGCTCACCTTAAGAAGATTTGCATAATAATAGAGACAAAAGTGGCTTTTGGCGGCCATTTTGAAAGATGGCTGCCAAATTGACCTCTCCTTCTAAAGGAAGTACGTAGTCACTTGTTAATAGTTGCCACTACCTTTGCAGACCAGTTCAACAGTATCACAGCCTCAAAGAAGCTCACATTTAAGTAGGTTTTGCATTAAAAATAGAGATAAAAGTGGCTTTTGGCGGCCATTTTTTAAAATGGCCGCCAAAGCCACTACGTGCAGAAATTGAAATGGCCCAATATCCAAATATTTTTGTACCATATTAATTGACCTATATCCCAAATCCCTTGCTTTTATCACAAAATGCACGATTGTTATTAAATTTTGTGTTATGCCGCCTCACTATAACGAGATATGGGGGGGATTGTAGCTTCCCGGGTGGCTATAGAGGCATTTATTTCTAGCAGCTGATGACAACACCAACAATGTACAATATCAGAAATGAGTGGCATACATCAAACACCGTACCTCGCTGATGATACTGACTCAAAGCTGCCGAAAAACCCTCCACAAATTGCAGGTAATACGTATTCACCGTAATCCACATCGTCGCATTCGATGACGTCACTATTTCCGGAATGACCTTTCCCGAGCTCGACATGATGACGCTGAACTCGTGCACTGGGTTGTGTCCGTTACCGACCACGATGCCATTAATGTAATAGGAATCTGACAAGAGAAGAATATGTAGGAATCTTATCTGGATGCGAGAGCCGCTGGGTGCCGTGATGACCCACAGGCAGTCCTTACCGAACCGGAACTCCTTCGCTTCGTTGGTGAGAATGACGGATAAAATATGGGGTGCGTCTTCGGTGGTGTACGTTAGATCGATGTCTGTTGAGTGTTCCACACCACAGTGCTCTTAAGGAAATAAGCAAAAAAGAAAAAGAAGAAAAAAGGGTTCCTTAATCTGGTATTAAAGATGCTATGTCAGATTTTTGGCCGATTTGACCCAACAATTTTGGTTTAAAATTCAATGGGTATTTTGATGGGGGTCGAGACAGTTACAAGCTTTTATTTGAGCCATTGCTCGAAAAAGTAGCAGTGAAATAAAGTGCTCAAAATTAGTTTTTGTCGGGATCCCGACAATATATCACGTGACCAATTCTTATGTGTTTTATAAGAATTGTTTTTTAATGTTTGGGGCCAAAAATCTGACATAGCATCTATGAAATTGGTATAAATTTAGTTTGCGGTATATATCGATACCTCACCATGCAATGCCTCAAATCAAGTATCTATGTACTATTAAAATGAAAGCAATTAACAGGGAAAAGGTTAGAACTTAACAAAATGTAGAGTGGAGTCACAGATTCCCTAATGGCAGTTGTGAGATTGTTCTAACTAGCACTGAAAGCTTTGTTTTCTAGGGAAACCTATAGACATTCGGATAATCTCCATGTAACCCAATTTCTGGTTTTCATTAAGGGAAAGCTCCATTGAAGAATTTTTGAGTTTGGCCACAAAAACTCGGAATGTATGCATCCTTTTCACTGATGAGTGGGTGCGTTTACTTTGAATTGAGTCATACAATTTAACGGATGAGCTGTTATCGATTTCGAAGCAGTCAGCAGCCCCATTGGTTTGTGCATGATCACTGGTTTGTGCATGATCAATGCTTGATCATAATTACATGGAGATAACAGGTGTGAGTTGACAATGGAAAAGGATGTTAGTATTTCTTTTGCCTCTTTCTTTAATGTAGCTATGCGGACTTACCGCAATGATGTTCGTCGCTGTAGTCACCGCAGTTAGCAATGCCGTCACACACTGCACTTTCGGGTATACAATGTGAATCGTGACGACATCGGAACTCATTACATTCACCTGAACTCCCCAAAAAAAAAATTAGCATAATTATAGGAACAATAGACCGTATTGAATATGACGTCACCGTTCAAATATCTGGCCTACAAGATGGCGTCTGTGCGCGTGTGCGTGGGTGTGTGCGTGCATGTACCGTAGAAATCAAACCGGGAATGTTGCGTGCTACGTGCTTCCTTGATGTACGCGTTTGGACGCGCATACGTTTGCCCTACAAGATGGTGACTTTCACAGCAAAAGGGGGTTATGCAATACGGTCTATACATAACAAATGGTAAGAAAAAACTCGTCAAGATCACAGATTTACATAAAACTTAAACAGGTCCAATAATGATGTTCAGAAAACATCCCTTGAAATTATTTCTGTCTAATGAGAGACTTTTGGGACGCTTGGTGGCAGCAGACTAACAAGGTAAAATCCATTGTTCTCGGTAATGTGCGAATGCTCAGAACTACGTAAACAATGGATATTTACCTGGTAAGTCTGCTGCCACCTAGCGTTCCAAAGTCTCCCATTCCCCGTTTTGAGTGAGGTTGTTTTTGCCAAGGGTGACTCTTACCTGAGCTGTTATACCTTCTTAGTACGAATTGAAAAGCTCTCCAAATAACGGGGGAATCATCAATAGCCATTTTGGTGATCCACATTGTCGAATCAGATGACAGATAGGTCCTACCCAATACGATTTTATCATCATCCCCATCAAAGATGGCGATACGGGTTGACCTGATGGACGGGTCATGCCCGTTTCCTAAAATGATGACATCCCCCCTAAGTTTGTGCAGCTTGATGTACATAATCTTGAGTATAATCTGTAGGCTTGAGGTGGTGGTTACCGTCCAAAGGCACGAGTACCTGGGAGGGTATGCCGACGTTAGAATGTCAAGGGATGTTAGTTCCACGCTGGATAAGTTGTACACTGGCAGTGACTTTGTCAGCTCAATGTTGCGCTCTCCACACATAGTGTCTGTAAATTATGTCAAAGATTATCAAAAACCCAAAGCAATAATTGTATTAATTGCCGTAAAGGGACACGTTGCCTTGAAGGGACACGTTGCATTGGATTGGTCGAGTTGGTCCATGAAAAGCGTTTGAAACCGTTTGTTATGAAATGATTAGAATTAAAAGATGTTTTAAAAGTAGAATATAACGATCCACACAATTAATATGCCTCAAAATTGCGTGGTTTTAACTTTGCGAACTAACATTTTATGGAGTCAAAAACTTTCGTGACTACCGTCGTGACACCCATGTCAAGCAAGATGGTGCTTCGTCCTGCGGTTGAGACGTAAAGCCGTTGGTCCCGTGTGTAAAGCATAAACTAATCAGTGCACTTATCAAAAAGAAAAGGGGGTTCGCCCCAGTGTTCCTCGTTTGATTGGCAGCATTGTTGCGTTCAGCTAATTTTCTGCTTGAGCAGCTCTGTGATGAATGGTCTGTTTTTAGCGCTTTATACACTATGTCTCAAAGCGCCAAAAACACTACAACAAAAATCACTGGGTCTTTTCATTACTTTAAACCATTGGACCATTGTAAACAGTGTTTTCCAAAGGCCCATACTTCATGTGTCACAACTAATACATAAAATAACAAACCTGTGAAAATTTAGGCTCAATCGGTCATCGGAGTCGGGAGAAAATAACTGGAAAACCCACCCGCGTTTACGCACGATTCGCCGTGTCATGACATGTGTTTAAAATAAATCCGTAATTCTCGATATCGAGAATTGATAATTGTTTTAATGTTTTCTCAAAAAAGAAAGCATTTCATGGAATAATATTTCACCATTACCTTCTGTAAACCCCATAGGTTATTTGTAAATCTGTGATTTTTTTATCTGTTCCAAAAGTGTCCAATGGCTTTTTCAGCTCCCTGGGGAGTAAACACCTGTGCCGCCAAATATGTAGCGCGCTAAAGCTAAATCAATCACAAGAACCATCTCTGCCCTAAAAGGTAACCATTTACCCCTGGATGGAGAGAAGAAAATTGCCTTGCTCATCAGGGACACAGGTGTCACGACCGGGATTCGAACCCACACTCTGCTGAACAGAAACACCAGAGCTTGAGTTCGCCGTCTGGGCCCCTATAGACTCACCGCATCCCGTTTCATCTTTGAAGTTTTCACAATCCACTGTTCCATCACATAACCCATAGGGCACCAGGCATGCCGAAGTCTGGCAGGAAAAATGGTCGGCTGGACACGAGTCTACGGGTACAAATAAATCCCTTTCAAACGATGAATATGCATTATCAAATTAATGAATATGCAAGATAAGCATGATGAATTTGCAGTTAGAATGCCTACGTATTGTTCGTGCGTCATACGCATTGATTGCACTGAAATATGCTGCACCTTTCGGCCCAAAATCATAAATCTGTCACTATGAAAGGGAAGGTGTAGCCTTCGTTTGACCACTCTCTAAACTAATGGCAATAACGGCGTTTGGTTAGAAGCTTTCGACCGTAGACAGCATTTTGAAAAACATACCACTTCGAAGTAATGCGGTCATTAAAAAGATACTAATTTTTTACCCAATTTGAATCTGAGACGCGTCCAGTAGCAGGACAGTTCTTTACAGAACCGAGATGTCTCCCGAATTCCGAAAAAGCATCATGAGAAAGACCCTTGAGATCTAAGGCTACGGGACGTAGCCCGACTCGAGGAGTTACCGGCACAAAGGAAAATGAGATCTTTCTTTTGCATGCTGTGATAAAATGAAATAATAATAATACCGCAAACCACTACACATAATTAGGGAGGTTTAGCTGCACATTACGCGAGCAAAAACGTGAACGTAAACGTGAGAAAATGTTGTTGTAAAAGGTTTGACGTGAAGATATCATTTTTCACGTCAGGTTCACACGTGCAGACGCATGAACATGCAATACGCTCAGAATAGTGACATCACCTAAAAATGACACAATTTTCTGACGTTCATGTTAACGTGTTTGCTCGCGTTACGTGCTGCTAAACCTCCCTATTAACCATAGAAATAGAACCCGGAGAACGCTGAGCTCGACCACCCTCTGTGTCGTCTGTGGACGCGGCGTATCAATACCGCGCAATACACGCGTATGGCAAAATTATCATCGTGTGATACGCGCGTATGGCAAAATGGCAAGATGTCAGCGCACAAAGACCATTTCTAGTTTTTTCATTGGTCAATGATGATGTCATTGTATGGCAAAATTGTATGGCAAAATATTTTGCCAAACACGCGTTACGAAAATGGCGTGTGCGCGTCCATAAAAATGGTCTCACAACGAAACCGCACGCACAATGAGACACTCAGCGTTCACCGGGTGCTATTTCTTTGCTATTAACTTACCATCGCAGCCAATTTCGTCCGTGAAATCAAGGCACTGTGATATATCATCACATCTGTGCGTGTTTGGCAAACACTGGGTTCCAGAAGTGCATCTAAATTCATCAGCGCCACACTCAACTGTGAAAGAAACAACACAACATTATAAGTATTTATTTTGGTTTTACCCTTGCACTGACGTGTGCCAGCACTCACAGCAATATAAACTTCTTCTTCTTTTTTTACAGTTCTTAGTCTAGTCTTAAATATTTTAGTATTTTTTAAAATATATTTTATGAGGTTATAAGAAGGTTTGAAAAGAA
The DNA here is from genome assembly GCF_902459465.1 of Asterias rubens. Classification (NCBI taxonomy): domain Eukaryota; kingdom Metazoa; phylum Echinodermata; class Asteroidea; order Forcipulatida; family Asteriidae; genus Asterias; species Asterias rubens. The sequence continues at coordinate 13,442,527 of NC_047074.1, read as the reverse complement.
GTTGGGAGATGAGTTGGACTTATCAGTTTGTATATCTGGAGGAAATATTACCTCGGACAAATCTGGAGTGCGTTTTGGCGACCCCAACCAAAAACTGTTTCTGACGTCATAACCAAAACGGTAACCGAGCTCACAATTCGGTTATCGTTCAGTCTGAACAGCAGAACCAACGACCAACAGCCGAAACAGTTTTTGGTTGGGGTTGCCAAAACGCACTCCAAAACACATATGTCAGTTGCGTCACTACAATTTGTATCCAATGGGATCATTAGGCACACCATGTAACATCAGTGCATGTGTCAATGAAAGGGGGGGGGGGGAATCAGTCGATTGGATCGATGTTCATCATCTGTAACAAACTTCGATATCTGTAAAGAAATATCACCTCGGACCAATCAAACACAGATGTCAGTTGTACGTCACTGCACAATTATCCAATGAAATCATTGTGCACGTAAAACCACTGCATATGTCGATGAAACTGGGCACCAGTCTATTTATTACTGAATTCTGATTGGACTGATGTTCTTCACCTGTAACAAACTGCGATATCTGTAAGAAAAAATATCACCTCGAGCCAATCAAAACATAGATGTCAGTTACGTCACTAAACTGTTGTCCAATGAAATCAGTGGGCAAGTAAAACCAGTGCATGTGTCGATTGAAAGTGGGAACCAGTCTATTCATTTATAAGTTCTGATTGGATTGATGTTCGTCACCTGTAACAAACTGCGATATCTGCAGGAAGTATCCTCGAAATATAGAAGAGACTGAAAATGTCTCGAACGTGATCCACATCTTCGACTCTGCGCTGGTAACAATAACCGGTGTTGTCACACCAAATCGTTGCATGATTAGGCTGTTCTCGTCGCTTGGCCGGTGCCCGTCTCCAACGGACAGGATTTCTACGTTGAGTTTGAAGTCTAAGAAGCGAAGACGGATGCGATGGTTTTTTGAGGCAGTGATGAGCCAGATACAAGACATCTCACGTGGATAAAGTGAGGGGTATCGTGGTGAAGTCAGATTGACTATGGTGTCGTTGTTTGTGAGTTGGATGAAAGGATCACCACATGGCTCTAGAAAGATGAACAATTTTGAGAGAGAAAAAAACATGAGTTTTTAATTGACCTTGGCCAAATTTCGGCTTTGGATTCGGCTTCAGGCTCCGTCCTCTCGTCTGAAGCCCTTGGCGCGTACGCAAAGCACGCGCAATATTGTCAAAACAACCGCGGGGCCATGCTAGCCTCAGCCGAACCAGGAGCCGAAGCTTAATTCAGAAAACATGTTTACAATATAGACTGGCTTGAGTAGTGATGACGCCATCTCATATTATACGCCGCCTACGTCCGCGCTAAGGTAACCGCCATTTTATTTTGCTGAATTTACACCATATTGATCCACACCAAGAAGCAAGCCACAATAACATCACTGTAATCGATCCCTGGCATATATACACAGACACAGTTAAGATTTTCTTGTCCTAATACCCCCCATCCTCATAAATCATCTTCTTCGTATGTATTGACTTCCTTCTCCCCCAGTCTCTTAACAAGGACGTCAAACATCCATAATGTCTGTTTTTGAAATCTTGATCCAGTTTCATAGAGCTGCTAAAAGATACTGGACACTATTGGTAATTAATCAAAATAATTGTTAACATAAAAAAACTCACTTGGTAACGAGCAATGGAGGGACATGTTGTTTGTACAACTTTGTGAGAAACAGCTCCTTCTGAAGTAACGTAACATTTTAGAAAGAGGTAATTTCTCACTCAAATAATAAAAAACTTTAGCCGTCAAAAATTTGACTCCCATAAGTAGCCGACCGTGTTAGTCGACGAGGTAAAAGGAAAACCACGCAATTTCGAGGCACATTTGTGTGGATCATTGTATTGTACTTATAAAACATCTTTCCAACCATATGCATTTTATAACAAACGGTTACAAACGCTTTTCAAAGACCAACTCGACCGGTCCAAGGCAACGTGTTCCATTAAGCCCTTACCACAAAATAGTTCATCATAGTAGTCTGGACAATCCGCGACGCCGTTGCAAATGTTCCCTCTCTCCAAGCAAGAGCACGTCCCATGACACGAGGGTGAATCTATATACACACAGCGAGAAAAGGGTAAAAGAAACTAGAACATATGGTTTTCTTGTATTAATAATGATGTAGAAGGAAAAAAGAATGAATCAATCGAAGTTGTATTCATTTTGATAGGTTGGTTTTGTTTGGTTTTAAAGCAGGTGGTTCGGTTCATTACTGACAGGCTTGAAGTCATGGGAAACCAGAACCTAATTTGTATGTAGCTGCTTTAGCAAAAAAAAAAGATGCTTACACGATTAAGGTTACCAGCCAAGCTTTATAGCACATGTACCATTTGTGACTGGTATCATTCTCATCATAACTCTACTGAGCAAAACAAAAATGTTAAGCAGTGTCTTCTGCTTAAGCAAACACCAACACATTTCACAAACACCAAGCTTTCAGTATTACCAAAGTGGTGATTTGTTTTGTGACTTTGCATTTTGCTTTGCAATGATAAATAATAAAACCAAAAGTTATATAGCGCCACAATCATGTATACATGCTCTAGGGCGCTGTACATGGCATTATGGACAAAGTAGAAAGTAAAAAAACTCAATAAATAGAATTCCTGAAGTATTAAAAATGCAATTAATGTTTTGGTCTAAAATCTAAAATACAAAACATTATGAATAAAGAGAGTAGCTAAAATCAACATTTAACTCGTTGTACAATCGGCCATTCTGGTTGGATTGGAAAGCTCTATCAAGTGTTACTCACACCGTGATTATGGCACTTTACATCAGACAAGGAGAAACATATCATTCCCGGGAAATCGATGGTTTGTAATCAAGTTAAAGTTTCCTGACAAAAAAAAAACCTGAATAATTTACCGTGACAGTTCAATTCGTCGGAGTGGTCTAAGCAGTCTGGTAACTCGTTGCATACAGCTGCTTGCGGCACGCATTCCAAACCAGATTCGCATGGGAATTCTCCATCTTGACACACTTAAAAGAAAGAAAAAACATCGAAAATGATCAAAACGTTGCTTCAAATATATAGAAATACAGCAAAGTTTGTTAATAGATGATCTTCCCGACGAGGGAGTGTGACAGACTCCTACATTAGATACAAACACCAAACTGGCGACCAATCTCTCTCATACAAACATTGGTTTAAAGGCAGTGGACACTATTGGTAATGACTCAAAATAATTATCAGCATAAAACCTCAATCGGTAACGAGTAGTGGGGAGAGGTTGAAAGTATAAAACATTGTGAGAAACGTCTTCCTCTGAAATGACATAGTGTTCGAGAAAGCAGTAATTTTCCACGATTTTGATTTCGATACCTCAAGTTTAGAATTTGAGGTCTCGAAATCAAGCATCTAAAGGCACACAACTTCGTGTGACAGGGGTGTTTTTTTCTTTCATAGTTATCTCGCAACTCCGACGACCAATCGAGCTCAAATTTTCACAGGTTTGTTGTTTTATGCATATGTTGATATACACCAATTACCAATAGTGTCCACTGCCTTTAACAGATGATCTTTCCGACGAGGGGATGTGACAGACTCTTACATTAGATACAAACACCAAACTGGCGACCAATCTCTCTCATACAAACATTAGTTTAACGTCCATGATTATGAATCTCACAAATCAATAAATTTGGATTCGTTGACTAGACGACAATACTTGTTCTTGTCATAGTGAAATCAGCTGTTAGCTTAGGGCTAAATAGAGCTATAGATTGACCAGCAAATAAATTAAACTAAGCAACAAAAGGGAGGAAGAACATTTTCCGTAAGCCCCTTTCTTCATCTATGTCAATGCTTGTAATCATGTCATATGGGTATCAAACAAACGATGAATTAAATTGAATTTAATTCAATAGCGATTTATATCGTGCTGAAGTGTGCCGAGTTTAGTACACCGACTCACAAGACCATAGTCACCGCCCAAGACTTTTTTTTCATACTTTAAAAGTGTTCATTTTAAATCGAGTAATCAAAGACCACATAAGTAAGTTTAGGAAATCTAATTCCAGTTCTTTTCATTAAATGACAGTTTGTCTGCTCAATTAGGATTTCCACCATAAGATCATTTATAGAGTAAAATGTTTGTATGGATTTCATTATATTGATTTTATTTTGCATGTTTTGGAGCTCCTGGTATGGGGTGTAGAGTCGTCCTCAAGTATGATTGGCAAAAAGAACCATTAATGTTTTAAAGGGTCTGGGTACTTTTTGTAGGACAAAAAACACAATGTCCACAGATTAACGCTACAAAAAGTACCCAAATCCTTTTAAGTTAAACATGTATTTTTATATATATTTTTTTCAAATAAATACATACTCATTTTCATGTAGGCCTAATGACATTTTGATCATTACGAGTATGGAATTGCAGTAAATGACCCCATAGCAGAGGAGTTTATGTATATCTTTATTTATTTTGGTTAAATCATGTAAATTCAGTATAGTTGTCTAAAATACCTATTGGTTTGATTACTCGCAGCGAAATCTGCAGTACACTTAAGAGTGTTTGGTGGCCCGTAGTCTTAAACGCGAGCCATATCCGGTTTGATTTGATCACCATCCCCATAGGCGTAACGCTAACACTGCGCTTTAGCACCAATGACGTCATATTGCTCGGATCATGCCCAGTGCCGACGGAGAATGAATCTTGGTTCTCGTCCAAAATAAAGTTGACGAATGAGAGGAGCACGTGGGCGTCGTCACGTGCCGTCACCAGCCAATGGCAGAGGATCTCATAGGGGACGTCGTTAGGGTATTCTGGTGACGTCAAATTGTACGTGTCCACCACGGAAAGATCGATGTCAGTTTGTCCGCAGTGTTCTGAATAAAATAATTATAAGAAGGGAAAAATGGGAGTGAGCAATAATACCTTTTCTTTAAAGGTACTGGACACGTTTGTTAATTACTCGAAGTTTATGTTATATAGCATAAACATTACCTGAGAACGAGCAACGGAGAAGTGTTGTTAGAAACGAATCCCTCAAGATAACGTAGTTTTTGAGAAAGGAGAGGTAATTTCATTTATTTAGATTTTTATATTTAGGCCTGAAGCCTTTCTCAGGCATCTTGCAGCACATACATTTGTGCAGCAAAGAGTTTTTTCGTAGTATTTTTTCTTGCAACTATTAATGACCAAACGAGCCAAAATGTTCACAGATCAAGCATTGGGGTACACTGAGTGACCATATTTGTCTTTGACAATAATTACCAAGCGTGTCCACAGTGCCTTTTATGGGCTCTATTTGGTAAAGCCTGAACATCTGACGTCACACCTCGAGGCTCGTGAATACGCCAGAAAGTGACCTCAAGCCTAGGTTAACCCCGTCCATAATCACCTACATTCATAATATGCAGACGACCGAAACATCACCTCGGACCAATCAAAACAAAGATAGAAAGCTTACGTCATTGTCCTTTATCCAATGAAACCATTATATCCAATGACATCACTGGTTATCGAAAGCAAGTATACCTGTCAGAATATAGCCAGTCCATATTAATTTGGTAATAAGAATATAGAAAAAAAGGTAAAAATGAAGTATTCTTACCGCATTGCATTTCATCCGACTCGTCAGCACAGTGTGGTGGACCGTCACAAGCCACTCTTTCATCCATACACACTAAGATCACATCGTGGCAACCAAACTCATTCGAAGCACACGACTCTAAACAAAAACAAAGAGAACACAATAAAAACACCGAATTAGCCTCATTTTACAGTTAAGGTGTTATCTTCAAACCGTGTAAGTTTAATTTAAACCTGTGGTCACTGTTTGTTTTGGCCCTACACAAAATACCCAAACCCTTTAAGCTTTTTTAATTATGGGCCTGGCGGCAGCTTTTTGTGTGTGCAGAATTCAATAAAATCATCGAAATTTTGCCGACAAGGTCGTCCCCGAAGAAATTACGGTTATATTCATTACCAATGAGCAAGAACATATTCATAACCATATTGAGCAAGACAATATTCAGAACCATATTGAGCAATGTCTGCTTTGAATTCAGGTGCAAAACATAGAGTGGTTTTAAGAGCATCGAATTCAAGTTCTGGTGGTTAAGTCATATCGGAGTGTGGGTTCGGGTCCCAGTCGTGACACTTGATACTTTACCATAATTGCTTCTCTTCACCCAGGGGTATAACACCTGCAAAGGGTAGAGGCTCATAGTGTGATATGAAAAAGCCTTTGGAGCGCTCGGCTGCCCATGTTGTATGCGCACATGGAGCTGAGAAAGATTAAAGGAATGGTATTGGCCCAATGATCACGGCACTATTGTAAAGCGCATTGAGACGGTTGTTGTGAAACCGGCTATAAGAACTAGTTATTATTATTATTATAAGATATGGGACTTACATAATGAGATGACTAGAGAACAAGTCTAGTTTTAAGATCAAACGACTGTTTGGCTCAACAAGAAATCAAAGAGAGTTTGTACATCTTGATGCAATTGTTGCAAATACATATTATTTTAGTAAGGATCAACACATATTTTGAAAAGCTGGAAATTTTGCTTTAATTTTTCCCATCATAAACCATCAATTTACCAAAGCTGGTTCGACTAGTAATTTTGCTGATTTAATCATTTTCAATTTCGTAAAGAGGCAATTAATTTCGCTAAACGAGAATTCAAATAAGTAAACGACTAAAGAAATACAAATAAACAGATAAAATGTAAAAGGCAACTGTTTCATAAACTGTAAAAGGCAACTGTTTCGTACCTTCACTTTTAAATCGAGCGAACCTTATTTTCTTTATTTTATATTTAGTTTCCAGTAGACTTTACCTGAGGCCACATAAGGTTTCTTTCTTCGGGAGAGCTTTAATGGTTAACTGGAGCAAGACCTGATATTTGAATGTGTTTGAATGTTTTTTTTTAGTTCTTTTTTTTGTAAATATTCAACAACCATCAATCTGTTGGCGTGCCAGACATCTTGACATATTATGTTCAAGAGTGCCAACAAATTAACCGCATGCCTTTAACATTCGTAAGGAAACAAAAAGTTAATCGCAAGCGTTTTTAAGATTGCACAAATTCCAGAATTGACTGCCCCAAAATGAAATTGAATGACTAACCGCACGCCTAAAAAAAAATTCCTGCGAATTTAAATGCAGGTTCGATGAATTGTTAAATTGAATGATTATTTTGTTAAATCGAATGAAAGTACATTTGACTAGTCTCAAAAAGAAATCGAATGACCCTTTTCAGTAGCATTCGATTTCGTGCGAAATAGAATAGGCTGATGGTTAAATTGGCTGCTCATTTTCCGAAATTGACCGAGAAAACCTATAGTATTATAAACAAAACTAATAAACAAAATTTAATGTGTAGATATGACCAATTTATCACTAAAAAGAACAGTGCACGAAAGGGTTAAAATGTTCGCCATCTCATTGTTGTAAATTTTCAACATGACCACGTTTTTAAAGCTCAAGTTTAAAAGGTTGCTGCATGTAGATCAAAATGGCGCCACGTTGACGGTAAGGACAATGCGAAACACAAAGACGAATGATCTTCAGTAAATATTGATTTGTATGTAGCCTATTTGGCAAGTTGTATTAAAAGACCAAGAGCGGGATTTAGAAGCACGTGCTTGGAGTTATGTTTCGAGGATCAAAGGAGTCTAGTTGCAAACAAAATAAAATAAAACAAATCACCAGGTCCCGCGTGTAACGTCGCGATATAAGAAACCGCTTTATTTTACTGAAACCAATCAAGTTTTCGTTGAAACAAATTGTTAAAGTAAAGAGCAAATATCATTTAAAACGAAACACACATCGTTATCTGGCATATCCATTAAATAGTGATAAATCTTGACGAACACATTAGTTGTTCTGACAACTATATCGGAACAACTATTAAATACAAATGTGCGACAAATACAATAACTGTATCGACTGCTGTAAGTCTTGACGAAAACAATAGCTGTTCCGACTTCTGCGTCGGAACACCTATAATAAGAGTGACCACTAATTATAACGCACCATGTCTGTCAGGCCTGACACTCCTGGTGCGACTGAGAGTAGAATTGCGTGAACAAAAAAACAACATTCTGATACTGATTCAGCTATAGGAACTCCAGAAAGGATAGTTTTAATCGAATTTGTAGAATGTGTGATGTTTCCTTTCTGAGTTCGTGGGGGAGTATGTTCCAAAGTGAAGCCAGATCTAATAATAGACCTCTCTTTTGTTGATAAACAAACCGCCTTGGTTGGCATGGTCGGCCGAATGTTAGTAAAACACTCAATCTTAAAAACATATGTTTTAACCAAATTCAGCATTTTCTGCAAACTTTCAACTAAATAAAATACCCCTCATAATTGTTTGTTTTGTTTTTAACAAAATCAACAAATTTGGTTACATTGTTACCAAAAATAGCGATCTTTTCTTGATTTGCACTTACGGCTTTCCATAGTTTTCTAATCTGGGTTGGCAAAAACTCGGGCTGTGACGTTGCAAAAGAAAGGTCTATAATAACAATACCAATTAATCGTGTTCAGACGACCTAGGACGCTGAACATTAGTAAAACAAACTAAGCACATTGTATGAAAAAAAAAAACCCAGAATGAAAACAATAGGAATACCAATTCCTAAAAACATTCCGCACCTGTTAATAAAATATGAGAACAGATTTACTCTACTCTAGATCTAGGGCTCTAATAGAATAATTCCCAGAGGAGTTTCATTCTTTATGTGGCTCGCTAATCATAATTGCATAATTAGTTTATAGAATTAGGACAAAGTAAACAGTCGTCGGCTGCCGCTATAAAATGAACATAGAGTGTCTATACGTGTAATTATACTCGCCACTAATTAATTGACAATACAATATTGCGGTGAGTGGAACTTTCACGCGTCATAACTCGTTTTAAATGGGTCTTCGTAGAAATTGTCCTTGGGGAAGTGACAAGTAAAAATTGATCATGGAGTTTTTTTTTTATAACTCCATGAATTGATACGATTCAGATCGATCTACTTCTGTATTAAAGGCACTGGACACTGTTGGTAATTACTCACAAAATTATTGTTAGTATACAACTTACTTGGTGACGAGCAACGTAGAGGTTGATAGTATAAAACAGTGTAAGAAACGGCTCCCTCTGAAGTAACGTAGTTAGGGGAAAGTTCACTAAAATATTGGAATTTAATTCGAGAAATCAGCTGAGGTCTCGAATTCGAGCGTCTGAAAGTACACAACTTTTGCGACAACTTTTTCTTCCATTATTCTCTCGCAACTTCGTCGACCAATTGAGCTCGAATTTTCACAGGGTTGTTATTTTATGCATATGTTGAGAAACACCAAGTAAGAAGACTGGTCTTTGACAATTACCAATAGTGTCCAGTGCCTTCATGTAGCCACAGGTGATAAACTTGTTTGCATATGTTGTAATTTTTACTGTAATTTGGCCGTTGCCACGAATATAAAAAGAAATAAACTATCTATCTATCTATCTATCTATCTATCTATCTATCTATCTATCTATCTATCTATCTATCTATCTATCTATCTATCTATCTATCTATCTATCTATCTATCTATCTATCTATATCTATCTATCTATCTATCTATCTATCTATCTATATATATATCTATCTATCTATCTATATATCTATCTATCTATCTATCTATCTATATATCTATCTATCTATCTATCTATCTATCTATCTATCTATCTATCTATCTATCTATCTATCTATCTATCTATCTATCTATGCTATTGCGTGTGATACAAGGGTTGTTTAAGTATACCAGGGGTGAGTTAAAGGCACTCACACCTTTGGTAATTGTCAAAGACCAGTCTTCTCACTTAAATTATCCAAACAAAATGTATGAAATAACAAACCTGTCTCAATTGGTTAAGAGAAGTTCAAGAGAATAATAAAAGAAGAAAAAAACCTCTAGGCCTAAAGTATTTTAATAATTGAGTAAGAAATTACCCCTTTCTCAAAAACTACGTTATTTCTCACAATGTGTAAATAGTAGAACCGTAAGAAAACACTCCGCTGCCTTGATTAAGGAACTATGTAGAGGAACACCTACCCAATTCATTTTGAATAAGTAAATGGTGAAACCTTTATAGGAAAAATACACCCAAAGCTTCGAATAAGTAAATGGTGGAACCTTGGAGGAAACACTCCCAATAGATCTGAATAAGTAATGGTGGTACCATAAGAAAACACACCCATTGCTTTGAATAAGAATGGCAAAACCATTATAGGAAAACACACAACATAGCCTTCTTGAATAAGTAACTTGTGGAACAAAAGAGGGAAAACACTCCACATAGCTCTGAATAAGTAAATGCTAAAACCATAGATGGAAACACTCCTCAAGTTTATCCCAACTCTGAATAAGTAACTAGAGGGAATCATGATATACATCAACACTCCCCGTGTTTGTTCCAGTTATTTTCTCTTCCAGAATCAACATGAAAGTCTGTTTAGTCGTTCAGTTTCGCTTTCATATTCAGGCGTATGATTTAATTTCATAAAGTGACAAAGATGCCACACTTATCCCGAAGCAACACAGGAAAGTGTTGATTATTCGATGGTTTAGGGTGGCGCCATTCTTTTTTCCCACGGGCCTCAGCTATAAGTGTTTGAATGAAATGAAGAATCGAGATGGGAAACACTGATGGACACTGTTTACTGTTTCAAGTCATGAAATTTGCACAGTTGATGGATACATCATTGTCCTAATTATTTCCAGCGTTTGGAAAAACACAGAATATTTTGAAGCGGTGTTCTACTCCCTTAGGCACTGGGTACATGTGGTAATTGTCAAAGATCAGTATTCTCACTTAGTGTAATAATAATAATAATAATAATAATAATAAGACTTGTAATGCGCACATATCCACCCTGCTATCCCAACATATACATAATTATGGTAAACAATCTGTGAACATTTTGGCTAAATTTGTCATATATATTGCAAGAAAATAATGAAAGAAAAACACCCTTGCTGACAAATTTGTGTGCTTTCAGATGTGAGAAAGAGGTAATTTCTCACTTAAATACTAAAAGACTTCAGGCCTAAAGCTTTTTGTTATGCGTCTAAAAGCACACAAATTTGTGCAAAAAGTCTTTTTATGTTTTCTTCCATTACTATTCTCTTGCAACTTCGACGACCAATTGAGCCCAAATTTTCACAGGTAGTTATGTTATGCATGTTGGAATAAGACGACACATATGCAAACATCCATGGTCGACTATAGACCTTCATCAGGGTGCAGCCATCTTGAATTTCTCCCATTGATATCAATGTTACCAAACCCAGACTGGAAGAACAAAATAGTCCGGCTCGTAATTGCAAAATAATTATTAGCATTCATTATTGTTATCAGATACGAGGAACATGACCAAGATGGAGACAGCGTGATAACGGCCTAGTACGTTCTGGAACAGCATTATTCCTCCCTACAGTAGATCGGTAAAAGCAACCATATAAACAGACATAAAACAGCCGTCGCACAGTATAAGTTCGGCAAAAATACATAACAACAATGGCCATCTAGCATTAATTTAATAACGTGTTAATAACTCGGCCAAGATGAAATAACAAAATGGGCCTTTGAAAACATTTGTTCTCCTGATCAAAGTTACAAATAATGTTCAATAAAGAGTAGTCGAGTTACATTCACTCGAGTGTGCAACATGTAACTACGAACAGTTTTGAAAGCGTTCTTTTCAATGTTCTTGGTAAGTGGTGAAATTGACGAATGGCGCGTAAAAATATCCCATGCCCACACCTGTCCTTTAATTGACGTGGCACCTGCTCTCTGCTAAATGGGTGCTATTAGTGTTTTGTGTATACGCACTAAGGCATAGGTTGTTTTTTTGTTGTTGTTTTTTTAGTGGATTGAAAAGAAAAATAAATACTACGAGCCAATTGTCTTTTCCAAGGTTTTTATATTTCAGGATCGGTAAAGCTGACAAAATAGTCGCATACATTGTTCATGTTTTTGGATCAAACATAACACATGAAATAACAAACATGTGCAGATGTTGGCTTAATCTGTTATGCGAGTCAGGAGAAAAATAGCAAAAGTCAGCGATTCCGTTTGTTTTTGTATTCAGTTTTCTTGAATATGTCTTAATTTCAGAGGGAAATATTTGTCAAAATGTTACATTGATTGGTTTGTGTTCAAATGTGTTGTGTACGTGTATGAATACACAACATTGTTATCAGATATAAGCGCCCTGTTTTATGAAATACTGAGCCATTTTGATGTTTAAAGGCTTTAAAAGGCAGTGGACACTATTGGTAATTACTCAAAATAATTATCAGCTTAAAACCTCATTTGGTAACGACTAATGGGGAGAGGTTGGTAGTATAAAACATTGTGAGAAACGGCTCCCTCTGAAGTGACGTAGTTTTCGAGAAAGAAGTAAATTTCCACGAATTTGATTTCGAGACCTCAAGTTAAGAATTGGAGGTCTCGAAATCAACCATCTGAAAGCATACAACTTCGTGTGCAAGGGTGTTTTTTTTTTTATTTCATTCATATCTCACAACTTCGACAACCAATTGAGCTCAAATTTTCGCAGGTTTTTTATTTTATGCATACATTGAGATACACCAAGTGAGAAGACTGGTCTTTGACAACAACCAATAGTGTCCACTGTATTTAAATCGGAATAAAACTGCAATAGAGCGAAACGTTTTCGTAAGGTCGTGACAAACATAATATTTACTTTAGATTTGTGATGTTATACTTTAAAGCTACGGAACACACATTTTTTGAACCTAAAGATATAAATGTAAATATAGGTTTTCCCGGCCAATTTCAGCAAAAATCCATTCATTTTAACTCCTGGCTCAATCAATTTCGTTTTGAAAATGAATGCACTTTGAATCAGCATTCAAGAGTCAAAATGAGTTATTCAATTTCAACAGTTAACATTCACTGGTCAACTCACATCATTCAATTTCATCAGGCCGTAAGACTCATTCAATTTCGTTAAAGCCAGCAGCGAGAGCTGGTCAACCCTTCATTTTCATTAATGGGCAAACATTTTCCAAATGTTTGCATTCAAATCAAAATTCTTCGTTGGGCCTATGTGCTTATACTCATTCGTTGCTGCCTATGTTGGACAAATAACTTATGAAAAATGCGTCAGATGGTATAGCCTGGCCTACATGCCCAGTTGACTTGCACGTCAGATCATTGAAGGTTAAAGAAGAAGAAGAAGATGGAGACAAAACTTAAACCATAACCACAACACAAATAGAACAAACGTATAACAATCAAAGAGAGCAAGTGTGAAAAAACACCAGGTTAACATTGAGTTTAACTTTTTGTAAGTTTGAGAACGAACCCTTATAATTTGTCAGCTTTGTGTTTCCGTAAAAAAAAAACTTGTTAACAAAGAGAAGAACCTGTGTAAAAAACAGGATAACATTGAGTTTAACTTATTTGTAAATTTGAGAACAAACCCTTATGATTTTAAGCTAACTGTTTCCCTAAAAAAGGATTCGTTACGTTCTTGTTTGACAGGTTCTGGACATAGTAAAAACAACGACAAACAAGGCTGAAGTTTTTATTTCAATGTTATCGGATACAGGCTTTAACGTAAGGGTAACAAGGCAAGCAAATGGAACAATATTACAATTAAGAAAACAAAATGATGTAAATAATGTTAAGTACATGGAAACACTTAGAAAAACATCTGTGTTAGTAAAGGAGCTCTAATTTCCAGTTTACTCGTGTCATAAAGCCATATAGAAGTCATCTTTAGTTTGAATGCAAAGAAGTTGAAATTCGTTGCACATAAATGAAAAAGAAAACTCAAACTAGCAGCAAAATCATCTTCGCTTCGGTGGGTCTTAATTTGAATACATCAATTGCAAATAGGTAGCAGAAATTCAACTTAAGAATGGTCAAAGTGTAGTCTTGAATACCTATAAATGAAATAGAATGACTGAAGCGAATCTGAACGATCAAAATGCAATCATGTGTGCACGAAAACGAAATTGAATGCTTTAAGAGCTAAAAAGTAACCCTAGTTGGAGAGGATTAGAGGAAACTGCTAGAATTTGAATGCATGTGAATGACATTTAATGATTTGTTGCTGAAATTGGCCGGGAAAACCTATAATATAGGTTTTCTCGGTCAAATTCGGCAAATGAGCAGTCAATTTAATTTTCATGCGTTCCAATTAAAGCTGTTTTACTGTTCCAGTTGTTACCGCGTTTCAAATTCAGAATTCGGTCATTCAATTTCGTTTTGGGGCGAGTCAAATTCCTTAAGCACTCTGTTCAATTTAGCGTAGCGTCATTCTTTTTCGTGACACACACGCCTCAAGAAGCGTCTGCGAATTTTAATGCTGCTTTGATGAATTGTTAAATTGAATGATTATTTTGTTAAATCGAATGACGCAACGTTACATTTGACTAATCCCAAAACGAAATCGAATGACCCTTTTGAGTAGCATTCGATTTTGCGCGAAATAGAATAGCTTGGTGGTTATTGGCTGCTCTTTTTCCGAAATTGACCGAGAAAACCTATATACAATAAAACCCATATACACCGGTGTGTGTCAGCATTGCATACAGACAGCAGGCATAATTACTCCGTGGGATTCGAACCCACGACCTTTGTGATTCTAGAGCAGTGTATCATACCTATTAGAGCACAGAGATTGCCCGTTATAGCTAGAGGCAGTTAGAAATATAGTGGACATAAAAAGTGCTTTACCTGTTTCAGAAAGTACGCTCAGCTGAATCTTGAAACCATCTCGCGGCGGATTGTTTGAGACATCCGTCTTGAAGACCATCCACATCTCCGGGCCGGATGAGATGATTTGCCTCACCTCTCCACGGTCTCCAACACTTTTATCTGGGGGTAGTCTATACCCCTCATACACCGTGGTATAGTTCAGACCACTCCCAATGAATAGGTCGTCTCTTGCGCTGTTGTGTCCCTCCACCTGGAAGTCTAAGATTCTAGCGCTGATGATAGTGCCCTGTGGAGCTGTGATGACCCATGTGGTGAAGCTTTGTGTAGGGTATCCGTTGGAGGAACCATAACCCGGGGAAGTTATGTTCGTGGGTGACTCTGAAGTGATGTTGATCTGTTGGAAGTCATCTGTGGGTTGTTGAGAGTGAGAGAGAGAGAGAGAGAGAGCGAACATTGATCGTGTGAACGCAACACTTAGCTAGCTTCGCTGATGCTAAAAACTTTGCTGCCTACCCCATTCAAAAGGTCGCAGCGAAGTTAACTTTTCGTATAAAAATTCACAGAGAAAGGACAGAGGGATTGACAGAATGGTTCACACATTTTTTTTCGATTTGTGGCATGACGTATGTACCATCTATTGTGTATTCATTGTGTTCTAGGAATCTCGGGAATTCCTTATAGAGAATGTACAATTTAAAGGCAGTGGACACTATTGGTAATTACTCAAAATAATTATCATAATAAAACGTCATTTGGTAAGGAGTAATGGGGAGAGGTTGATAATATAA
Source organism: Asterias rubens (assembly GCF_902459465.1). Classification (NCBI taxonomy): domain Eukaryota; kingdom Metazoa; phylum Echinodermata; class Asteroidea; order Forcipulatida; family Asteriidae; genus Asterias; species Asterias rubens. The sequence continues at coordinate 13,426,994 of NC_047074.1, read as the reverse complement.
AACATTGTGAGAAACGGCTTCCTTTGAAGTAATGTACTTTTCGAGAACGAAGTAATTTCAACGAATTTGATTTCGAGACCTCAAGTTTAGAATTTGAGGTCTCGAAATCAAGCATGCTTCTGAAAGCACACAACTTCGTGTGACAAGGGTGTGCAGCACCTAAATGTAGGCCGGGCCCTAAATGTTGCCTGACCTAACATGCCACCTAGATGTAGCCCGGACCTAAATGTAGCCCCAAACATGTACCTAGATGTAGCCCGGACCTATTATGATAGTTATCTCGCAACTCTGACGACCAATCAAGCTCAAATTCTCACAGGTTTGTTATTTTATGCATCTGTCGAGATACACCTGATTACCAATAGTGTCCAGTGTCTTTAAAGGAAGGTGTTTCTGTACAAGATGACAATTATGTGTTTAAGTACCGTAACATGGGACCATGGGGGGGGGGGGTCACCCTCTGCCCCATATTGGTGCCAACAAATTGTTATCCAACTTTTGCAGAGAGATCAATCTTCGCACAATGGGCCTAAAATGTGGAATAGCCTCTTAGAACAATTAGAAATACCAGCTCACTTTACTTAAGACTGGCCTCCCGATTTAGGGCAAAACAGTGGTGAAAAACATAATGTACAGAGAGAGAGCCCGTTTTTTAACCAAGGCAATATTATAGATAAACCACAAGTCTTGTGCATGGTTTATCTCAGTCTCCTTAAAGGCAGTGGACACTATTGGTAATATTGTCAAAGACTAGCCTTCACAGTTGGTGTATCTCAACATATGCATAAAAAAACAAACCTGTGAAAACTTGAGCTCAATTGGTCATCGAAGTTGCGAGATAATAGTGCAAGAAAAATAGCCCTTGTCACACGAAGTTGTGTGCGTTTAGATGGTTGATTTCGAGACCTCAAGTTCTAAATCTGAGGTCTCGAAATCAAATTCGTGGAAAATTACTTCTTTCTCGAAAACTATGGCACTTCAGAGGGAGCCGTTTCTCACAATGTGTTATACCATCAACCTCTCCCCATTACTCGTCACCAAGAAAGGTTTTATGCCAATAATTATTTTGAGTTATTACCAATAGTGTCCACTGCCTTTAACCAAAGAGTCTCCAAACGCCACTAGGTTCGAATCCCGGTCGTAGCTTTTTTCGACGGACATAATTTCACTAGATAACTGATTTTTTTTTTAAAGTATCATATGTCAGCTGTAAGCCCTGTTCACACTATACCTTTTATCCCAGTGAAATTACAGCCCGGTGATGCCTTATTTTGTTCTCACTCCACGGTTATCCCGGCGCACTTTCACGTCATGTCCATGTATTCCGCGGGGTTCGGTTGCATGTTTTAATAATAATATCCCGGGGTTTTACCGCTTGCCCCTACTCCAGGGCAGAGGTGGCTTTCCCCAGGGTATGCCCATTTGCCGGGGCAGACCAGGGGTAAAGCAATAGAAGTGTGAACACTGAACAGGTCTGTCGTTATTCCCGGGGCAACCCCGGTGAGTAGAGTACAGTGTGAACAGGGGCTATATACATTCAATGAAACTTACCTGCATTAGCTGTTACGATACAATTACTAAGAATTCCCAGAGCCAGAATCACCCGCCGTAGCCTGGTTGTTTCCCCATCACCCATCTTGCCGTCACTGTATCTGAGGTTAAAAAGACACAAAATCAGCACACAATCACTGATTTATATGCAAGCCACACACCCCATTGTCCAAGACACGACTCGCGAAATGTCACCGACTTGTTAAAAGTTCTTACTTATACATCGGTGACTTTTCATGGCTGCTGACATCGACGTATAAACCTGCCAGCGGACAAATTATTTCAATTATGATGTCTCGTTCTTCTTCTCTTGAAACCTGACCAAAATATCAGAGCAAGGTTGTCTAGATCACTCTATCAATAAATAGTTAATGGCCTGACGTTTCGATCCTAGCAGGGTCTTTCTCGAAGGCTAATTGAGAAAAGAGCCAATAACTATTTTTTGCATTTATACCATTGGTTGGATATCAGTTTACAGCAGCTAATTTTATTCACTTTATTAAAAGACACAAAGGCAAACACGGATTTTGATTATAGGATTTTTTTGTGATGAGGTTAGTTTGTGTCATTTTTACTTTATTGGTCGCTACCTCCGAGTTCTGTGAAAAAAAAAATCACAAGCATATTACTCGGGTGGGATTCAAACCCATGACCCTTGCAATTCTAGAGCAGTGTCTTACCAACTAGACCACCGAGATTGCCCGGTAGCTAAAGGCCGTTCGAACCATACACTTTAGCAGCCATAAATGTAACATGTTAAATATGCATCTGAATTTTGTTTTACTATATATTATGCATTTCAAGAACACACATTGTAGCCTTTTGTCAAGGCTTTCGTTTTGGAGGGCAGGGATCCCAAGCGAAGGGAACAGGAGAATTTCGCTCCAGTCGCTTGAGATCGCGGATCTCTAAGCCGCAAGGCCTTGACAAAAGGTTTATACACATTGTGCAGAGGCAGTTCTCAGTTCGTTTGAGTGGTTCGTCCTTTTAATTGGTTAGTTCAGCCATGAAATCGAAAACTGCTTTTGACACGTTCGAAATTTTTGCTGAGACAAGTTCGTATATCAAGGAATGATTATATTCTTGTGTCAGGGTTTGATTGCAGAGGTGGGACTTGGATGAACAAGGAAGATTTATTCGTTTAATGAAAGCGGGAGTATCATCGTTTTGTCTGCAATACCACTCTCGCAAAGAGACATGGAGACAACTCTTTTTAGAGTGAAATATGGTACTTTCAACTCGATTTAGAGTGAAGTTCGTTCCATTTTCACTCAAAAATAGTGACATAGATTGACTTTCACTCTCAAAAGAGCGATACTAACACCACTCGGACAAAAGAGTGAAAATTCACTCTTTTACATCATGAGATAGCAACGCAAGTCTTGCGCATCACTATCCGAGTACATTATTATTTTTTGGTACCACGCGCTTCACCGTTTTCACGAAAAGCCGCGCTTGGGAAACACCAAGTGAGAATACAGGTCCTTGACAATTACAGTCGATTTCACGAAACGCTAGGATTAAAGTCTTGAGTTAGGACGATTGACCCCTCCTTACTTAAGATGGGTTCAATGCGTCACACACTCGATCCCTAAATGTAAAAGAATGGGTAAGCACCCGTTTTGTCCGCCATACCACTCGTGCAAAGATCCATATGGCGGACAACTCTTTTTAGAGTGAAAAAAGGGTACTTTCAATTCGATTTCGAGTGAAATTTGCTCCAATTTCACTCATTAAAAGTGAGACAGATTGACTTTAACTCTCAAATGAGTGAAACTTGAACCACTCGGACAAGAGAGTGAAAATTTCACTCTTTTACATTATTAGAGAGTAACTCATCCTTAGTCCTAAGATAAAACCTAAGTTAGGAAGAGTTTGGTGAAATCGATGGCTGTGCCTTTAAACTGTATGGCGCGCGTATCTCGTTATCCAAGCACACTGACTGAAGAGGCTCTTCCTAAAACCTGAACAACGATTTGACCTACATTTTACTCTGATCTTTTGCAATGTTTCACGATGCATTTAGGTACATGTGGCTCTTTGTGAAAATGCCTTTTTATTATGCATCTGAAAGCACACAAAGTGTGCATCAACAAGGTTTTTTTTCCTTCATCATTTTCTTGCAACTTCGACGACAAATTTAGTTCAAATTTTTGCAGGTTTGTTATTTTGTGCACATGTTGAGATACACCCCAAATATTACCCAAAGGTGTCCAGTGTCTTTAAACTAAATACGTGTTTTTACACAAGAAAAGGGCGCGTATCTCGTAATCCAAGCACACTGACTGAAGTGGCCCTTCAAGAAACCTGGAAAAAACGATTTGACCTACATTTTATGCTCTTCTGTTACAATGTTTTACAATGTATTTTGGGGGCATGTGGGTCTTCACAAAAACGCAAAGTGCAACTTATTGCGATAAAGACCCTTTCCTGTAGAAATCGATTATTCTGTCCTTTTAGTATTCGCGGCTCTTCGTGAAAACAGTGACGATTTACACACCTTTGTCGGCGCCCATTTGATTTAGCAAAATACTGGCACGGTCTTTATCGTGACTAATGGCTTGAATTATAGAACATTATTATAGGAATGGGCGGGCCTTTGGACCAGAAAGATGGGAGACATTGATGATACTTGGAAGGTATAGATATTAGGGTGAGTTTTCACGGTCGTAACCAATAACTGTTTCTACTATTAACCAATGGCAATTTCAACCGAAACAGTTATTGGATAAATCACCGCCGAAACGCATCCCTATTCTGCTTGATGGTGGGGCATTCATAATTCTATAACAACACGTGTGCACAACACTGCATTGGTTACTACTAAAAGACTTTCATATACACATTAATTTTTAATCAAGTGGTAACTTAAAACTAATCAGGGAAATGGAGGCAAACCCCGATAAGCTATGCTTGTTTTGGGGAAGCCTTTTTTTGGAGAGAATGAACAAAACGACTTGTGTACGACGTGAGGTCTCCGAGACAAGATCATGGGTGATATTATAGGCCGATTGACCTCACTTGAGAGGTAAATAATACTGCATTTGGCAGGGCATTATTGATCCCAAAGATCCGGGAGGGACCAGGATTAATGACGCGTATGATGACATTGACTGAGGGTGGAGTCATTGTTGGAGCTTGATTGGGCGGGGCATTAGTGACAATGAAGGTATTGGGGCATTATAATTTACTGGAAGGGGGCAGGTGTATTATCGTCTTGATTTTTACCTGGTACCCTTAACGACGGCCACTGCATAATTCGAAACACTGCATAAGAGACATTAGCTGTTAGGCGGGGCATTAGTGACAACGAAGGTGTTGGGGCATTAGTGTTTATTGGGATGGGCCAGGTGTATATCGGTTTAACTTTTATCTACTACCCTTACCGACGGCTACTGCATGATTAAAAAAAAAAAAACACCAAAACCGAAGGGTAGAGGCATTCGTGGTGCTTAGTTGGGCGGGGCATTAATGAAAAAGAAGGTATTGGGGCATCTACTGGGATGGAAGAGGTATGTGTAACATTGTTTTTATGTTTATTTACATACCCTTACCGACGGTTACTGCATGATTTGAAAAACACAAACATTAGGGTAGAGGCATTAGTGGTGCTTGATTGGGCGGGGCATTAGTGTGAGTGACAATGAAGGTAATGGGGCATTAGTGTTTCCTGGAAGGGGTAACCGTCGGTTTCACGAAACTCTTCCTAACTTAAGATGGATCTAAGGACTATAGAACGAGTTGAGTTCCGTATCCATATATGTTAGGACGTATGGAACACATCCCAAGTTAGGACGAGCCAGATAGGATTAATCCAAGCGTTTCTTGAAGTCGGCCGTAGGTGTATTTAACGTTTTGTTTTTTACCGACGGCCACTGCATGATAAAAATAAAAAGCATTTTCTTTTGTTTGTGCTCATCACCCGGCTTTTAAAATGGTGTCGGTATTGTAGCTGACCTTTTTTAATTTCCTGTAAGAAAAAAGGTGTGTTTTTGTTACCCTTGAGCTTCGTTTCACCCAATCTCTGAAATCATAACAGCGAAAACAGAAAAATAGGCTCTGCGTTTATGAACACGACTCGCCATTTTTCACGCGTCATTTAGTCTTCAGTGTTTTTCGTCAACATCACAACCTCGATCTTATAAGCAGGAACGCGGGAAATTAAATTTCATGTTTTGTTTTGACAGTACATGGAGGTAAAACTGGATTTTGTTGTCTAGTTGAGTGGTTGGTGCGGTCTTAGATTTGGAAACTTATAGGGAAGATAGGTCGGTTCAATTCTGCTTGTACGGAGAACGGTTTGAGATATGGAGTGAACTGTTCGGGTGATGCGAGGGACAAATTTACCCCAAACCTCGAAGTGTCAAAGTATTAAGTCCGTTGTAAAAATGACAAGGCACTGGACACGTTTGGTAATTGTCAAAGACCAGTCGTCTCACTTGGTGTATCCCAACATAATGCACAAAATAAGCATACCTTTAAAAATTTGTATTCAACTTAGTGGTCGTCGAAGTTGCGAGATAATAATAGAAAAAAAAAACTTTCAGGTGCTTGATTTCAAAACCACGTTAAAATCTAATTCTCAGGTTTCGAATACAAATTCAAATGTTTTAGTGGAACAAAGTTTGCTAAAGCGTAACTTTATTCCACAGGTAAGCAATAAAATTAAGCGACCAGTTTGCGCATTCACCATGGATTTGCATTTTTGTTGTCATGTATTTTTATTATACAGTTTTTTAAGCAAAGGAGGTCAGCTTGCCTTTTCGAGTAGTGCAATGAAATGGAAACTCGCACAGTGTACGCACAAATCGTCCGTGCTGTTAGTAAGCTTAAAGCAAAAGTTGGTAAACGTGTGACGTCACGAGAAAAATCCTATTTACTTTATATGATGTATCCTCATTTTATTTGAATGCAGACTGGCGAAGATGGACATGCCAAACGTACAGTTCAGTAACACTTTCAATCCAGCTCGGGTGATATCTTAATATAATGGTCAAACATGGCTACAGCATAGCGACATTTACACTGGATCGTTATTATTCACTCGTCAATATTCACGGACATGGTGTACTTAAAAACACTGGACACGTTTGGTTATCAAAGACCAGTGGTTTCACTTGGCGTATTGCAACATATGCATAAAACATGTGAACATTTGGGCTCAAAAAGTCATCGAAGTTGCAAGAAAATAATTCAATAGATACACCCTTTTTGCAATATAAAAATTATGTGCTTCCAGACGCTTGAGAAGTGCTATACTTTATTCAAATATTTGTGGGTGGGATCGTACTTCAGAGAGAGTCGTTTCTCACAATGTTTTCTACTATCTACATCTCTCCATTGCTCGTATACCAAGTAAGTTTTTATGCAACTTTTTAAATATTTTGAGTGATTACCAAACGTGTCCAGTACCTCTAAACACGTGTGCAGACATACTGCACGCTACACCTTTTGGCGGGAAAATGTTTCATATGACAACTGAATTTGGGCTTGCAATAATATTGTTTAGGCTAAGATCATGTAGGTTAATCTGATTTTAAATTATGCTCTGTATAATAGATAGGCCTATGTTAGGCTAGGAGTATTCCCCAACTTTAGAAGGGTTTTGGCTTTGAGCTCACTTCGAGCATTCTAACTTTTCTACGCAGCCATAAGTTCACTGGCCAATGGACAATATGCATATGACGTCATTTGAGTATATAGGGCGCCCTTGCCTTGACGTCAAAAGGAAGTTGTTTGTTTGGCCAGTTCTGTACGCCGTGCGTACAAATAATAATGGGTTTTTTTCGTCATTGTTTCATCATCGTTTAACCTCTGAGATGGCAGATGTATATGACGTCAATGCATGGTCCACGAATCTCTATTATATTTAGAGGTCAATTTGATAAGGTCAATTGATCTCTATGGCAGAGTTACACATGACGTCACTGACCGCCATCTTTGATGTAGAACAAGAGAAAGGTGTTCGAGTGTACGCACTGCACACGACCTCAGCCAATGACAGCCTGTCATGCGTGCACATTGAATCAAAGATGGCGGCCAATGCAAGGGGTCTGATGCACACACGCACGCGTTGCTGTAGCACAAAAACGTATAATTGTGAGTTCAAAAATTATAAATTTCCCCATAAAGATGGCCAACTGTAAATTGTTTGACGTCAATTGGAAACTATCTTTAGCTGTTTTTAATTATTTTCGTAATGGGCGGTGAGGTATAACGAAGAAATGGCCCCGTTATTTGTTCATGCAAGCTAAGACAAACAAAGAACGGGAATAACAGAGCGACAAACCGATCTTCAAGGTTTAATTTAACCGTCCTTACTAAATTAGGTATGAGGCAATGCTACTACTCGCTTGGATAAAAATCAATTTGTCCTATTTAAGGTAAAAGCTTTTAACTTATCAATTTAGTAATCAGTCAGTAGTCTTTCGAGTATAAAAAAGTAAACTCAAAGTCTGGCGTTTAATTTTGATGGAAAAACAAATTGGGGAAATGCATAAGAAAACAACAGGATTTTGTGTTTATCATTGGTTTGAGAGATCAACAATAAAGTTACTGAAAGTAATTTAGGCTTTACCTGGTTTGTTATGACTAAAATATCTTTTCATTTTTTGTTTTGATCTTAAACTTGCCAAACTCAGAGCTAGGTATATTATGGGTCAGCCTAAATCATTCTCCAAAATTAAGCAAGGGACCCTTGCTAAATTGATCTCATGTGAAAGGTTTTTTTTCAAACTTATCTTAGGGCCATGTCACTTGAGGCAATTTACGGGCAACCAGTTCCAGGCAATCTCCAAGAAGAAAAGGCATTACCATTTGATTGTTAACATTTTCTTTTGTAGATCGTAAGACAATGTTTTAAAATTGACTCATGTGCTAACAAAGTGGTCATGTAGCACGCAATGCAGTTGGTTGCTCCGAGTTGTCTGCAAAACATGGCTTGTGTGACAAGGCCCTTAAGGCCCGGTCACACAGGCCCCGATAACGAGAACGAAAACGAGAACGATAAAAATGCACGCCCTCGATTGGTTGAATGAGCGTGGTAAAATCCATTGTTTCAACCAATTGTTATCGTTCTCGCTATCGTTCTCGTTATCGGATCCTGTGTGACCGGGCCTTTATGCTTATATACATGCTGCAAAAACTGGGGGTGTTAAATTGACAGCATGGGTGTTGTCACATAGACAAGAAAGATCCAATCAGTAGGTAGGCCCACACTATAGGGTGTTAAAAGAACACTATACAACAGTGCCAATTTTGAATTTAGAAAAACAAGCTGCGTTCCGGTAGGTTATTTTTCCGGCTTACAAAACGTGTGTTTCGAGTTGTTTTGATAAACGTATCGTACGGGTTCAGTTCCTTTTGAATGTGGTTTTAACATTCCCATGTAATGCCTAATGTCACCCGGGGAACACACATTTCGCTCGGCTCAGCTGTCTATAAGTGCACCGTACTAGACATGCCTTGCAAATGTCTCAAACTGGAATAATAGGGCCGTATTCATAAAAACATAGCAATGCTTTTTCTAGGCTTAGGCTTTTGCTTACATCTTTATATATGCTTACATCTTTATATATGCTTACATCTTTATATGCTTACATCTTTATATATGCTTACATCTTTTTATATGCTTACATCTTTATATATGCTTACATCTTTATATATGCTTACATCTTTATATATGCTTACATCTTTATATATGCTTACATCTTTATATATGCTTACATCTTTATATATGCTTACATCTTTATATATGCTTACATCTTTATATATGCTTACATCTTTATATATGCTTACATCTTTATATATGCTTACATCTTTATATATGCTTACATCTTTATATATGCATACATCTGTATAAAGATGTAAGCAAAAGCCTAGAAAAAGCAGTTGCTATTTTTTATGAATACGGCCCAATGGGAGACTTTCAGGACGCTTAGTGGCAGCAGACCTACCAGGTAAAATACATTGTTCTCGATAATGTGCGCACGCTCAGAACTACGTAAACGATGGAAACTTACCTGGTAAGTCTGCTGCCACCTAGCGCCTCAAAGTCTCCCATTGTGCTCTTCATTTAATTTTCAATTTAGAAACGTCTACGTGCACATAACACAGATACTGAAATTACAACACCTGGAGACTTTACACAATAAGCCGAAGCTTACAAAGGGGAGCCTTGAACATTAAAGACACTGGACACTATTGGTAATTGTCAAAGACTAGTCTTTACAGTTGGTGTATTTCAACATATGCATAAAATAACAAACCTGTGAAAATTTGAGCTCAATCGGTCATAGAAGTTGCGAGATAATAATGAAAGAAAAAAACAACCTTGTCACACAAAGTTGTGTGCGTTAAGATGGTTGATTTCGAGACCTCAAGTTCTAAATCTGAGGTCTCGTAATCGAATTCGTGGAAAATTACTTCTTTCTCGAAAAGTATGGCACTTCAGACGGCCGTTTCTCACAATGTTTTTACCATCAACCTCTCCTCATTACTCGTCACCAAGAAAGGTTTTATGTTAATAATTATTTTAAGTAATTACCAATAGTGTCCACTGCCTTTAACTCAATTAAATAATTAAATTTGTACTACTAGAACGTCTGACAAACATACATGTTGAACAGAGCATGGAGGTAGAAATATTTCTACCTCCATGAATAGAGCAACCTTGTGTGTTTTCCATGTGTTGTCGTTGATCCCTTTTCCTGGACACTATTGGTAATGACTGAACCTAATTGTAAGCATAACATGTACTTGTTAACGAGCAATAGAGAGCTGTTGACAGTATAAGACATTGGGGAAAAACGGTTCCCTCTGAAGTGACGCAGTTTTTTGGAAAGAGGTAATTTCTCAAAGTGAGACTACTGGTCTTCGACAACAATTACCAAAGGTGTCCATGTACCTTTAATCTTCCGCGTTCATCCCCAAAAGTATATCTACAAATGAGCATGTAAACATAGACATTTTATAGACAAGAGTGAGACGGGAATACAGAAGGAAAAACAGAGTTCAAATGACGCTGAATGTTTATTTCTTTATTTTATTTATTTATTTTGTCTTATCTAACCCGGGTAGCGAGCCCCATCAGTTTTCAAAGAACAGGGCTGCTAAATTAAAGAACAAAAATTTGCTAATAATTAAATTTACCAACCAAATTTCAATTTGTGGCATATTGCTTATTACTGGTATTCAGCTGTTGTTTACTTATCCTGAAAATCACATGGAAATTTGGTTGGTAATACTGTTTTTATCAATGCAAAAATGTCATGCTAAACTAATTTCTGTGCGTAGCAGCTATATGAAACTGGACCCTGTTCTCCCTTGGGGGCCCTGGATGGATTATGAAGATGGAATGTAATGGAGAATATTAATTTACCGAACTGCAGATAAATAAATTCAAAATACTTGAACAAAAGATCGTTCTTAAAATAGTTTTCAAATCGGCTTGAAGGAGGACTGCGGTTTAATTAATTGAGTCCAATTCCACAGAGGTCAATAAAAACGAGGAATATTCATTAGTATGATGTACATGTAAACGATGTGGATAGTGGTCGTTTTGTGATGGCAATGGACTTCATTAAAGGGACACGTTGCCTTGGATTGGGCGAGTTGCTCCATGAAAAGCGTCTAAAACGTTTGTTACGAAAAACGTTTTAAAGACACTGGACACTATTGGTAATTGTCAAAGACTAGTCTTCACAGTTGGTGTATCTCAACATATGCATAAAATAACAAACCTGTGAAAATTTGAGCTTAATCGGTCATCGAAGTTGCGAGATAATAATGAAAGAAAAAACACCCTTGTCAAACTCGTGGAAAATAACTTCTTGCTCGAAAACTACGTCACTTCAGAGGGAGCCGTTTCTCACGATGCTTCAATAGTACGTGATGTCCACTGCCTTTAAAAGTAGAATATAACTATCTACCCAATAAATACGCTTGGGGTAAATATTAACTTCTTCTTCTGTAACCGTAGTGCTTCGAAGTGAACAATCTCTCAAAATGCACTATCCAAAGATGCGGTATGGCCATTCATTTCAAACGTATACAGACCCTTTAGTAAAGTTCTCAAGGAACAAATTTACACAGCAAAGTAGATAAATAAAGTGTGTTACCGCAAATTGAATACATTATGTTACTTGTACTTTATGCCCGTTTGTATTCTGTAGCGTCAGGGTGTCAGACTATCATTGCAAGCAATTCCGCATTAATGGAGTCTGATCACGACGATACGAAACCATTTGCAATCAATACAAATTGATCTTTTCAATTGAGAAGAAGGTATTCTTGTTTTTTGGCGCTTTCAAATTATGCTAAGCAGTTCAGACCATGCTGACCTTTAATTAGTAAGCAAAACAGAGGGTGGTTTTCAACATTGTTTTCCAACCCACTCGACATTTGCATTGTACCTTGGCTTTTAATCAACTCTGTGTACAGATTCGATTTCGGTCGTGGGTTGAGTTTCCACCCAGTCCAGTAATAGAGGCAATTAAATATTAAAGATTTTGAAGCTATTCAGCCAGGAGAAATAATGTCGTCTGACGTATACAAGAAATACAGGACGCGCTTAAAGGTATGGTTATACGGGTAGTACTGTAGTCAGGATCCTTTGAAATAAACCCGTCTTAAAGGCAGTGGACATTATTGGTAATTACTCAAAATAATTGTTAGCATAAAACCTTACTTGGTAGCAAGCAATGGAGAGCTGTTGATAATACAAAAAACATTGTGAGAAACGGCTCCCTCAGAAGTAACGTAGTTTTCAAGAAAGAAGTAATTTACCATGAACTTGATTTGGAGACCTGTGGAAGCACATAGCTTCGTGTGACAAGGGTGTTATTTTCTTCCATTATTGTCTCGCAACTTCGACGACCAATTGAATTTTCACAGGTTTGTTATTTTATGCATATGTTGAGGAGGTACACCAAGTGACAAGACTGGTCTTTGACAATTACCAAAAGTGTCCAGTGCCTTTAAAGGCAAAGTATACCTTTCAATGTGTTGTTCGGATCCAATATAAAATGTAGATGTAAATATGAAAATAAAAATTATATTTTTGTCCAACAAC